>NC_087514.1:5933828-6028643 GCF_963921805.1 Phalacrocorax carbo | reverse complement strand
CTTCCCTTCCCTTCCCTTCCCTTCCCTTCCCTTCCCTTCCCTTCCCTTCCCTTTCCTTCCCTTCCCTTCCCTTCCCTTCCCTTCCCTTCCCTTCCCTTCCCTTCCCTTCCCTTCCCTTCCCTTCCTTCCCTTCCCTTCCCTTCCCTTCCCTTCCCTTCCCTTCCCTTCCTTCCCTTCCCTTCCCTTCCCTTCCCTTCCCTTCCCTTCCCTTCCCTTCCCTTCCCTTCCCTTCCCTTCCCTTCCCTTCCCTTCCCTTCCCTTCCCTTCCCTTCCCTTCCCTTCCCTTCCCTTCCCTTCCCTTCCCTTCCCTTCAATTCTGGTTTCCCCTTGAACCTGTGCAGATTCTCACTCAGGCACCCCTTGCAGGGAATTCTGCAGGTTTCTTATCCTTCCCTCTGTCTCCCACAATCCTCACCTGATGGTCCCCATTCTTCTATGGGTGAAGATGCTGAGGAATAAATCTCTCTCTGATGTACTCTTTATAACAAATTCTCTGGATGTTCGTACATTCAAACCACCCATTGAGAGCATGCGGGTGTGAATAGGATTAACACATGGCTGATGTAAAAGAGGTTATGGTGCATATTGCACAGAGACACGAAACCATCGGCGATTGCTCACCTCCCTTGGCAAGGTACAGGCATGATATGTCACCTCTGCATCAGAGCAAGGTGCCAAATGGCTGCATCGTGGGAAGGATGGTTTGCACCTCTGAAAGGGTCCTGCTTCTGCCCAATTAACATCTAAATAGGATAACACATGCTTCGGAGAATGGGGTGAAGGTCCTGTGGTACAGGGAAGAGATGCATTCAGAAACCCAGCGACCTGCTGCCAGACTTGTGGCTCATTGCTGTAACTCTTATGGAGTCCCACTGGGCTCCTAAGTCTCTTGGTTTGAGCAGAAATGCCTCCCAAATGTCCCGCACTGAGGATCCAAGGACCCAATTCCATGTGGTATTAGACAAGTGCTTACATCTGGTTTTTTAGGGCCAGTCTCCACGAGTTCTGTTTTTCAGTCCCCTCAGAGGTCACCTGCCTCAGTCTTTTTTCTTCCCCCCAGTAGACTGAAAACTCTGCTGCTGCCTGAGATGGAGATCTGATATGAAACAATCATAAGCAACGTGAATGTTTGAAGTAATCCCATTTTTTTCACCTGTCTTAAAATGTCTGCTCCCAGACCTAGACTCAGCCACAACTGAGAATACAAGGCTTCCTCAAAAGCAAAAATAAAAGAGGGCACTGTCACCCCTGTTTGCAACCATCAAAAAGGGTTCAGATTTCCTGTGGGAAGAGGGGTAGGAAACCTCATCTTCCTGACCTCATGCTGACTACCATTTACAGCTTAAAAGAAAGAGAAGATTGCTCTATTGGTGATTATTGTCCTGAATTTATTTGATTCTTTCAGACCCGAACCCCAGCTTTCACTGACCTCTTCATTGTCTTCCCATATACTATTTCCTTTTATTCCTCCATTCCTTCTGGTCTGAACATGTGCTTCTTCAAATTTGGTGAGAACAGCTGTACACAGTATTTTCAGACACTATTTCACCAGTAGTTTCAGTGATAGGGTTAGCATTTGGCTATGGTGAATTAAAAAAAAAACCTCTCGCTAATACGTCTTATCATGTGTTTTGCTTCCCATGGCCACATCAGACTGCTGGCCAGTAGCCCAGCCTCACTAGCCCAAGCCTTTTCCCCCTCAACAGGCAGGCACTCTTACTCTCTGATTCTTTTCTTACTTCTACTTCTCGCTTTTTCTCCTTAAAATCTGTACCGTATCTGTAAATGCAGTTCCAAAGGTGAACCTGAAGCAAACAATCCACACTTGAAGCAAGTGCGTTTCTATATTTAGCAACAGATGCTTCTGCTGTGCTGCCGCAGAGTCTTTTTGAAGAGCTGCACCTTCAAAGAGGTCTTCACAGAGCCACTGAGCTAGAAAGTATTGAAGGGGAGTTGTCTACAACTCAGGGTTGTTAAGCTTATAACTCTTAAGCTTATAGCTGGAGGCAGAGCAGAGGGACATTTGCATGGTTAGCTCTGTTTCTTTTCTTCCTAGAAATTGAAGAGAAGGAACACAGGGTGAAAAATTAATGCCAGAGCTAAAAAAACCCCCAGCGTCTGCCTGTAATAGCACTCTCTCTCTTTCCCATATATCCCTGCTCAAACAAGAACCGAGACACATTGCATGTCCATTGCAATGACTGATAGCCTAACACCCCTGCCTGAGTCTTTTTTTTTTCCCCAGAATAGATGTGAATATCCGTATCCACCCTACTTAGAGCAATATCACTGCATTCAATTGCATTCTGCTTTCCCAACACTGCCCTGACACCTCGATTGGTGAAAGCAGACCTCATATCCACTCCTGGCTGATCTCACTGGTGGGGCTCTTAGCCCAGCCATACCCTCTCAGGAGAGGCTACAGATGTTGGAAGAAGTCTTCCTAACCCATGCACCAGAGAGGACACTGTTTGCTGCAGTACAACCAAGGTGCTAACTCCTGCCCTTCACAGTTTATTAATTTCAACACGGTTTAATGATTTTATGGTCATCTATGGGGTGGGCTCTATGAAGATATCTCATCTGATGTCAGCCCACGGAATTCTGGTTTCACTATTCTGCAGAATATTTACAGGACACTTCTAAACCAGTATTAAAAATATGTGACTGCCTCAGCACACTCCACGTTGCATAAGATGGAGGAAGAAAGTGAGAATTACAAATATTGTTAGTTCTAGAGAAAAGCATTGTGCAGAAGTTTTCCGTTCTCTGGCGAATTCAATGCAGATAAAAACACCTGTATACTTCCAATTACTTGCATACCGACTATCTAAACCTTCTGAAACTTGAATCATTTTGTACTTATTAGTTAACAGTCAGATAAAGGACAAAAAAATCGATACTTCCAAGCAAACATTCTCTGAGACTTCTTTTACAGACATTTGTTCAAGTATTTTTTACATTTTCTTTTTTCTGATTTTATTCTGTTATTTGATACCTGCGCCATTTTCATTCTTCTTTCCCTTGTGACCCCAAAGATGGCTGGTTTTGAGCAGAATGAAGGTATTTGTACATCACTCACGTCCCAGTGAAGCATCATCTTTGACTAGGTGGCCATTGATGACAATGAGACTTTTACCTGGGTTAGAATTTCATGGGCAGCCCAGGATTTGGTTCATAGCTGGCAAGGCACTCTGGGGGCTTTGCAGGAAAGAAGCACTGCAACTACAAAGCCAGAGTTATTGGCGCAAACACCCTGTTCTCAAGGAAAAGAGTGTTTCCCTGAGTGTAAGAACTCTGTGGAGATTTCAGGATCCTCTGTCTCATTTTTATCTTTTGCCATAGCTAAGGCAAGGAACTTACCACTGATGACTGCAGACAGGTCAGCACTGCTGCAGCAGCAGCATGGGGCTGTCAGGAGGTCATAATTACAATTAAGCAGCCAGGAGCAGCCTTACCCCAGCAGGACAATGGCATATTTTGTGGGGCAGATGCCAGCACACCAGCGCAGTCATGCCAATATCCCAGCCAGCAATATCCAGTTGCTTCTCAGAGGTGATGGAACATTGCAGTGGCAATGGAGAATGGGGGCATACCAGCTGGTTTACTTGCATGATACGTGCTTTAAAGAAGTCCTATTAGGACCCAGATATTTTTCATTTTCCTGTCCTGTAAGCCAATGGGTACAGAAGGCAGGAAGGAATTTCCCTTTTGCCATATCGATGATTTGTGGCCGTTTCCTTTTTAGAGCTGCACTTGACCCCCAAAACAGAGACAATATTAAGCCTGATGGGCAAAAGCTCTAAGCCATCATGTAATGTTTTTCAAAGATAAGAATTTGCTAGTACTTTCAAGCACAGAAACATCTGCAGAAGTGGGTGGAAGGGAAGTGCTTTGGGTGCACAGATAATTATTGGGATCGTTAGATGATAGATGAGGTTATTTTCTCAGCTCTGTGCATGGAGTTCATGACTCCATCCTCATGAAGCGATGCGACATCCAGTCACTGCAAGTAAAAGGAAAGACCATTGCCAGTGACTGTCATCTAGAAGATTCAATGGCCTTTTCACTCCAGAGAGGAGAAGAAGGGATTGTTTATTCAATATTAATTCCTTTCTCCATGGCCTGTAAAAGACAAGGATCAAGATCTACAGTTTCTGGTTATAAAATAAAGTAAGTGCTGGGTATGATTTAGGAGCCTATACACCTTTGTGATTCCAGTGTGTTGCTCTGCACATCAGTCCGTACACACTTCAATTACAAGGAGGGTTTTGTTTTGTTTTTTATAGACCTGTTTTGATTTGGATGCTGAATCTCATATATTTTAAAATGTGATTTGACAAGAATATAAAGTTTCAATTGATTTGGTGCTAAATGGAAGGACACACATAAGTGTTGTCCTTCATAATAAATAAATAATATATCCATAATAAATCCGTAACAAGGGAGGGAAAAACTGGGAGAATTTTTTCCCCATCATATATCAACAGTTTGAGTTCATTGTCCTTGACTCTGTTAAAACACTTTATCTTCCGTTACCTTACTTTTATGCTTGGAATGAGGCCATATTTCTGAAATTCATGTAGATAAAGTTATTGAGTATACTCAGTGTGAGTGGAGAGCATAATAGCAAACTATAAAAGTAGAAGGTCTGTTTATAAGAGTTATGTCACTGTACTCATTCTGGAGGATACCACCAGCTCTAGAGTATATTACACTGCTGAATGTACTTGGGCCCACCCAAGGTTATAGAGTGCTCCTTCTCCTCCATCTTGTGTTACTGCTCTGTTGAGCAGGGTAGTGGCTGTTCTACTCTGAGAGGAAGGGAAAATAGCTTTTCTGAGACCAGGGCTTAATGCAGAAATATGCCAGCACACCAATATTTAAAACATACATATAATTGAGTACAAATTCATTTGACTTAGAAGCCAAATGAAGCAGGTGATTGGGAAAATCCAGTGCATTTACCAAAGCCAAATCACGCCAGACTGACCTGATCATCTGCTAAAAGAAACTAACATTTTCTGTCAACATCAGGAAAGCAGCGGATATTGTTTACCTGGATTTCAGCAAAGCGTTCGACACTGTTTCCCACAGCCTCTGCCTAGAAAAATGGCAAGATACAGACCAGATGGGAGGTCTGCAGGATGGGTAGGAAATTGGCTAGCAGGCCACACTCAGAGGGTGGTGATCAATAGTTTTTCTGACACTGGCAGCCTGTCACAGGTAGGGATCCCCAGGGATCAATACTGGGCCCTACGCTGTTCAACATCTCCATAAATGACCTGGATGGTAAGACTGAAAGCACCCTCACCAAGTCTGCTGATGACACCAAACTGGGTGGTGAGGAGGACACATCAGAAGGGAGAGCCGTCTCACAGAGAGACCTGGACAGACTGGAGGAGAAGGCAAGTGATAACTGTATGAATATTAACAAAGACAAGTGCAAGGTCCTGTAACTGGGATGACATAACAAAGGAGCCCAGTAGAAGCTGGGGCCTGTGTGACTGAGGAGCAGCCTTGCTGAGAGGGACCTGGGGTCCTGGTAGACTACAAGCTGAACAGGAGTCATCAGTGTGTTGCTGCAGCAACAAAGGCAAATCAGATCCTGGGCTGCATCCACAGGGACACTACAAGCAGAGACAGTGGTCTGATCATCCTACTCTACATAGTGCTTGTCAGGCCACACCTGGAGTACTCCATGCAGTTCTGGTCCCCACAACTCAGAAAAGATGCAGACAGACTGGAGAGGGTCCAAAAGAAGCCCAGACACTAAAATTATTAAAGGGCTGGACAACCTGCCTATGAGGAAAGACTGAAGGAGTTAGGTCTTTTCTTCCTGGAAAAGAGGAGGCTCAGGAGGAACTTCATCACAATATTCCAGTACTTAAAGGGTGGCTACAAAGAGGATGGAGGCTCTTGTTGAAAAAGAAACCACATGGAGAAGACAAGGGGCAACAGGTACAAGTTGCACAAGGAGAGGTTTCATCTCAGTATAAGAAATAAATTTTTTACAGTGAGAACAATTATTCACTGGAACAACCTCCCGAGAGGTGTGATAGCGTTCTCATCACTGGAATTTTACAAGAAGTGACTGGACAGGGTCCTGGATAATCTCATCTCAGCTCCCTTTCCCACAAAAGGTTGGACCAGATCATCTTTTGAGTTTCCTTCCAACCTGTGCTATTCTACGGTTCTGTGTTCTATGCTTATTTGGAATTTAGCAGGATGATGGAGTCTAGCACGTTAATAACAACATTCATCAGTTTCACAGAAAACTGAACTAAATTAACATCTGTTGCATAAGGTTTCATAACCAGCTTCAACTCTTATAGAGTGGTTTTCATCTCCAGGTCACTAGTGTTGTTAGAAATGGCTTTAGAACACCAAAAAAACTTTGTTTGCAGCAGGACTCCCTTATGTTCTTGGCTTAGAATCCATGCCCTCTCTTGCCAGTTTTCCCAAGTAAGTTACACTATTTTGACAAGGAACCAGTTACATGTAATATATATAGATAAAAGATTGCGAAGAAATCAGGCTGTTGGCACTGGAATCAAAATGACCACAAACCTCTTGTGGGACTTTAAGAAAATCACTTCTCCCCTATTTCTCCACTAAGGCTAGCAGACCTTGCCTGGTACTCTATATTGCTGTAGCATCTAGTTCTACCTTCAGCTAGATTTTCTAGATGCATTTGTAATAAAATCTTCTGTATCATTATATCACTTGATCACCTTTCTTGTACTCTGAATCCTTCCCCAGTTTGTGCAAATCCTCCCTTGCCCTTATGCAGCAGCGGAAAGAGGTGATTCAGTGTCTATCCGAGGGCATTCATCCGTTCAGCACAATGGGGCTGCCTCAGCATAACTGACTGTGCAATGGATGCTGCTATATACATTATCTTTATCTTACTGAAGGCATATTGCTGGGTGGTGGCTACTGATGTCTAACCTGGGACTTGAAAACATTATCCATGTATTTCACATGGATATTACTGCAATTCTTCATGGGACTATTTGTTGATGTTGTCCACAATTGTACCAGTTTATAGCCTCTGGGAAACATTTTCAGCATACCTTGTAAATCATAAGCATTTTCCAGTTACTCCTAGAGAGAAATCTCAGATTTGAAAAATTTTCATATGTTTCTTCCTGTAAGAGGACACAAGGGATTGTTATTTAATGCACCAGGATGGATCAGGGATCCTGGAGCAGTTTTGGCTTTGCCAGGGTGTAATCATCACTGCACCTTGGTTACTTCCACACCTTTGAAAAGACAACACAAACAAAAGAAACAGCTCATCTATGATTGACTGTCCCTATGATTGACTAGATTGGCCTTTACACAAAGTAACAGAAAGAAAGAGCGGGTTTATATCACATTCAGCATTATGTCTTGCCTCTTGAGGTCCAGAAGATCAAGGCGTTACTGTTTTTTTCCCACTTGTATTGCTTAGGAATAACTCCCTGAAATGTAGCAGACCAGAGTTATATCTGAAGGTTAAAGTCACTACATATTCAGTTAGGATGTCTTTGAATGTATAGTTCTCAGCCTGTCCCCACCAGGATATCCGTAACTGCAAAATTGCCTCCTGCACTTTGGAAATGGAGTGCTTGGAACTAACTAAAGGCCAGATATAAGGAATTTAGCTACTCATATGATTTAAATTCCTGTCCTGTTTATATTCAGATATGAATAAATCATAGTTTTCTTAGAAAAATAAATACTAAATGTAAGCACAATCTACCTCTTTAAATCTATCGGCATCCTTTCGGATCAGAGGAAAATCTGCCTGCAAAGAAGTTTGCCTGAAACCTGCATGGCTCAAAAGCTCTTACTTGCTATGCACCTCATGCACAGAATTGCCTTCTGCTGAGAAGTACAAGGAGCACAGACTGTATCTGTTTTTAAATCGTTTGATATCACTTGCATTGTTCAAAAAGATTTTGTGACATGTCCTTTAGCTCTGGTAATGATTTGTTGTTCTATTGTGTTTCATTAAGCTATTATTTGTGAAGTGTTTTGTGAGGTATTGCATGAGAGCTGCTATATAAGCAGTTTTATGGGCTGGAATGACAATTCAGGTATCAACAGGCAAGGATTAATGGTGCTAATTATTCAATAAAATTGTTCCTTTCTTTAAGTCCTTTTTTAAAGGGAGGGGTGAATTAAAACGAGTGAGTGGATGTTGTTTATAATAGGTGTAAGCATTTCTGCTGATGGAAGATACAGGAGAAGATCGAAGAACATGAAAAATAACTCCAAATATTATCTATTTGAATGTGGCTACTATATGTCACGTAAATTACTCAATAAAATAGGACTGTGCAAGCTACAGAGCAAAACTAATAACACCTCACATAATCCATTTGCCAAATATGGAAAAAAGGTAAAAAATGCATCCTTTATCATCTTCCCCACTAGCTCTAACCTACAGCAGATTTGCTGAAGTGGACTGTACTTCTCTAAAGCTTTCAGTAGGAGGCACATGTCTACTGCACCCAGCTCTACCCAGAGCAATCTGCTGGAAGAAGTGTTCCCCCAGTGAAGAAAACGTATCTATTGGGTTAAAAATGTTCAAGGGGTTTCTTGTCTCCAAGACAGGGACAGCCTTTCCAGGACCAATAGGACATTTTAATTCATAATGCTAAGCAATCCTTGCATTCCTGATTCACAGGGTTGTTCATCTTGTCTTGGCTTCTGTAACATCTACCAGTTAGTACACATTTTAGGCCTCTTTCTGGGAGCTTCTGCCAGTCCTGAGAAAGTGATCACTTACTGGCCTAAAAGGAGCATGGTACCTCCATGTCAAGTAACATCTCTAATAACTGTAAGTATCAAGTGCTAATCAAATACAAAATTAAGTGTAGTTTTTTTACTTCCACGGTTTTGAAGTAAAGGGTGATCCAACCCCAGTGTGCTGCCGTTGTTCATCCTTGATGGTAGAAGGCCAGGGAGATCTCCTTTGTTGGATGCGGAAGGTAACCTTGCCACGAAAGATGAGGAGAAGGCTGAGGTACTTAATGCTTTCTTTGCCTCAGCCTTTAATAGTCAGACTGGTCATCCTCAGGGTTGTCAGGCCCCTGTGCTGGGAGATGGAGCTAGTAAGCAGAATGAAGTCCCAGTTGTTGAAAAGGTGGCAGTCACTGACCTGCTCCTTCACCTGGATGTTCACAAGTCCATGGGGCCGTATGGGATCCACCCGAGGATACTGAGGGAGCTGGCAGAGGAGCTCGCCAAGCCACTGTCCATCATTTACCAGCAGTCCTGGTCAACCGGGGAGGTCCCAAATGACTGGAAACTAGCGAATGTGACACCCCTCTACTAGAAGGGTTGGAAGGAGGATCCAGGGAACTACAGGCCTGTCAGCCTGACCTCGGTGCCAGGAAAGGTCATGGAGCAGATCATCTTGAATGCCATTATGCGGCACGTGGGGGACAACCAGGGGATCGGGCTCAGCCAGCATGGGTTTATGAAAGGGAGGTCCTGCCTCGCTGACCCGGTCTCCTTCTATGATAAGGTGACATGCTTAGTGGATGAGGGGGAGGCTGTAGACATTGTCTAGTTGGACTTTAGTAAGGCCTTTGACACTGTCTCCCACAGCATTCTCCTGGAGAAGCTGGCTGCTCACAGCTTGGACAAGTGCACTCTGCGCTGGGTTAAAAACTGGCTGGATGGCCAAGCCCGGAGAGTGGTGGTGAATGGAGTCAAATCCATTTGGTGGCCAGTCACGAATGGTGTTCCCCAGGGCTCAGTGTTGGGGCCTGTCCTGTTCAATATCTTCACTGATGATCTGGATGAGGGGATTGAGTGCATCCTCAGTAAGTTTGCAGATGACACCAAGCTGGGTGGAAGTGTTGATCTGCTGGAGGGCAGGAAGGCCCTACAGAGGGACCTGGGCAGGCTGGATCAATGGGCTGGAGCCAACATTATGAGATTCAACAAGGCCAAGTGCCAGGTCCTGCACTTGGGTCACAACAACCCCAGGCAGCGCTACAGGCTTGGGGAAGAGTGGCTGGAGAGCTGCCTGGAGGAAAAGGACCTGGGGGTGTTGGTTGACAGCCACCTGAACATGAGCCAGCAGCGTGCCCAGGTGGCCAAGAAGGCCAACAGCATCCTGGCTTGTATCAGGAATAGTGGGGCCAGCAGGAGCAGGGCAGTGATTGTGCCCCTGTACTCGGCACTGGTGAGGCCACACCTCGAATCCTGTGTTCAGTTTTGGGCCCCTCAGTACAAGAAGGACATTGAGGTGCTGGAGCGTGTCCAAAGAAGGGCAATGAAGCTGGTGAAGGGTCTCTACAAGAAGTCTTAAGAGGAGCGGCTGAGGAAATTGGGGTTGTTTAGCCTGGAGAAGAGGAGGCTGAGGGGAGACCTTATCGCTCTCTACAACTACCTGAAAGGAGGTTGTAGCGAGGCGGGGGTCGGTCTCTTCTCCCTAGTAACAAGCAATAAGACGAGACGAAATGGCCTCAAGCTGCTCCAGGGGAAGTTTAGGTTGGATATTAGGAAAAACTTCTTCACTGAAAGGGTTGTCAGGCACTGGAACAGGCTGCCCAGGGAGGTGGTGGAGTCTCCATCCCTGGAGGTATTTAAAAGAAGGGTAGATGTGGTGCTTGAGGATATGGTTTAGTGGTGGACTTGGCAGTGATAGGTTAGCGGTTGGACTCGATGATCTTAAGGGTCTTTTCCAACCTTAACAATTCTATGATTCTATGATCTATTCACTCCTAGACAATATAATCTTTCAATGTTTATTAATAATGGATGTGTTAGGTTTTTTCATCGGCTTGCTCTGTGTAAGTGCAGGTCCTCTTGTTTCATACAAAAGAGTGCTCATCTAGCCACAGGCACCTGACAGAGCAAATGACTTCCACTTACCACATAAGAAACAATTTATAAGGTTTGGAGTAAAATAAGCAGCCCTCCAGCAGCATTGGAATATCTTTTTACTGACCTACAGGCTTTTTGTCCTACAATTTCCCCTAAGAAATGGTACTGACCAACTTCATGTCAGAGGAGCTCGTTCACTTTTCAGTACAGAAAGAAAGTACAAAAGAGAAAACTTTTCCACTATGAGGACAGTCAAACACTGGGACAAGTTGCCCAGGGAGGCTATGGATTCTACATCCCTGGAGATATTAAAAACCTGGCCAGAGTCCTGGGAAACCTGCTGTATCTGACCCTGCTTCAGCAAGGGAGTTGGCCTAGAAGATCTCAAGACACCCCATTCAACCTTAACCATTCTGTGATTGCGTGAAATACCACTTAAGGATCATAGTTTTCAATGACCTGAGACAGTAATGGGCTGTTGGGTGCCCAGGATTCTCATAGGTCAGGTATTTAGATTATCTAATGTTGTGTTTTGACCCCAGTAGGAAGCTACAGACCTCCTTGCCCAGTAGGATGGCACAGAGCATTGGAAGGGTAAAAAGGTGAAAACTCCTGGGTTGACATAAAGACATTTAAATGTAAAGACATAATTTTAAAAAAAAAGGGAGGGGGGAGAGAAAACAAAGAGGAATACAAAACAAGTAAAGCAAGTAATGCAAAAAAACGCCAGTTGCTTGACACCAACCTACTGATGCCCAGCCAGTCACCGAGCAAGGGCAGCCCTGGCTAACCTTCACCCCCCACCCAGTTTTATTGCTGAGAACAATGTCATATGGCGTGGGATATCCCTTTGGTCAGTTGGGGTCAGCTGTCCCAGCTGTGTCCCCTCCCAGCTTCTTGTGCACCCCCAGCCCACTTGCTGGTGGGGTGGGGTGAGGAGCAGAAAAGGCCTTGACTCTGTGTGAGCTCGGCTCAGCAATATCTAAAATATCAGTGTATTATCAGCAATGTTTTATCACAAACCCAAAACATAGCATGCAAGCTACTGTGAAGAAGCTTAACTCTATCCAGGTCAAAACCAGTACAATAATGAAGATTTCTTTAACCAATTATATAATGTGAATTTATGATTCCAATGTCTGTCACTTCATTTTAAAAATACTCATCAGAAGAGTTAAGTTTTTTTCCCTCCTTTTCATCCTGGAATGAGTTCTACATATATTGTTTCTTTACATGAGAAAGTAAGCATGGCTCCCACGCTGAATCAACAACCTCCTTTGTGTTCCCATTGCCCTACGGCGGGGTTTTCCCCATGGCAATCTCTTTTAAGGCCACTGAATCTACTCTATACCAGGATAAAGGACAAAAAAACTTCAGAAAAAAAGCGGAACTCCCCATTCCTGCTAGTGCTTTACCTCACCCCACTAAGGTCCTCTGCAGAAGGGAAATGTTTGGTTTGCACAGAAGATCCTAGCTGTACTGACTGTACCGTACCATGTCCCAAACTGCCACTAGGATTAGGCAGGTGGAGAAAAAACATGAAACAGTCTCTCCCTCAAAATACGGACAGCGGCTTTAGAAAGCCAAAACCTGTGTAAGTGAGGTGCTTTCTCCTTATGGCTTTATTTGTTATCTGTGTTAACTAGATCTGGGGAGACAGATCAGGGAGGTAAGGACAAACTTTTTCCACATCAGCTTTATTTCACTCGTAGTTTTCCTCTCTCCTTCTAGGTTTCCTAGGCACTGTCTGATACACCTGGAGATTTTTTCTTTACCGGTAACTGCAGCTAGGAGCATCAGCCTGCAGGAAACGTCAGTCTCCTTTACATAAGAAAATGCTTTCAGCAGAGACACACATGTTTCCATACAGCTTGACTTCCAGTTCTGCCTGTTGTTTACCCACTCCTTCCTAAGCATGCATAAGAGTGTCTGTATTTCAGTGCTGTAATAAGAATTTTTTATTTACATTGCTGTGCTGACGAAATCCTAGATGAAACAAAACAACTTGTAGAGTTGACAAACCCAGCCAGAACACAAAGTGAAACTCCTGCTTCCTTTCTGTACACTTCAGCTGGGAAAAGAAGATGCTACTTTGTGAGGTAACCAGTCTAAAGCATGACCCCTGTGCCTGTGAAGTTCCACATTTTTTTGCCTCCTACGAGGGCAGAAGAAATAATAGTTGAGCTGAGGGACATACATAGCTCTGACACTGTTGGTTAATTCCCAGCTCTGCTCTCCCCAGCAGCTGTGTGCTCGACTTGGGTATTTCTGAAGTATTTCTTCTCTTTAGAAACCAAGGCAAGTCATGTCTTGTGGCTGCAGGGCCATGGACCAAAACATGACCTGGTTACTAATACAACCAGATAATTATTCCCTGATGGTTAATGTGTATTCATTATAATGTGTATCTAATGCAAATTATTCATTTTAATTGTGTTCTCCCCTCCCTACCCACACTTAACTCCCATTGACAGGGAGATCAGAACAGACCCCCTCCGCTTTCACTTATTAGCAAGTGTTACAAGGATTATTCTGGTCGGGAAGGTTTTGGGTGCTCTGTGATGGTGTGTGTGACTCATCCCCTATTGTAGCACGTAGGGAGGATTATTTTTGCAGTGTTAATACGAAAAAGCATGTGGAAAATGTAATGCTTCAAAGAGGTGCCTTCTGTGGAAAGTCGTTGCTAATTAGGTGGTATGTGGGTGTCATCTGGGTCTCTGTAAACTATAGGTCATGCCAATATTTGAATCCTCTGAAGATTTTAGTGTAATTAGGGGGAAATAATTAGCATTTCACCTTTCATGGGGAAATTGTGATTAACTGTGAACTATCCCTTTTTAATGATTTTCAGGCTTTCTAGAATTGCAAGTTCCTTGCTGCTTTCAAAGCTGTGTGCTTAATGACAACCAGAGGGCATGTGGAAGTCTTATTGACTATCACAAAGGGTCTCCATCTCTCTGATCCAGAAAATTACTATCATCATCTCTTTATGCTGAAACACTGTCTTTACCCACCTAAGATCTGGACCATATTGTGCTAAGTTCTGCATTTCAATACAAAAAGACATGGTGCCCTGTCTAACTTAAACAAAAACTGTGAAGGTGTTGTGTGAATAGTAGGAGTCTGAGGAGTGGCAGGGGGAGATCCTACCATTGAGTAGGTTCACACAGGACCCCCTTGCTTTCTAAACTCCTCTGAGAGGAGCCCAGGTGTGTCTGAGTCCACTCTTAGTCTCAGACTTGGTCAACAGTTTGTTTTCTAAGGGTTATAGAACTAACCACTCAGTTATTTGTTGTTAGTAACTCATTTGGCAGATGCCCAATTTAACATTATAAGGCCGGTCACATTCAATGAAAACTATCATGGCTAGATTAATGAATAGTGCAATTTATTAAAGCAACAGATAAACAGGTTCTTTGGATTACCGGTGACAAAATTACTGGTTACAAGACACCCACAAATACTAAGAAAATGAGTAACATTGCTAGGCTACAAGTGCGTTAAGCAAAAATGAAATTACTCTAATGCATTGGAGATTTAAAGTGAAGCTATAAAGAGGTTTCTAAGTTTTCCCAGGGAAACGCTTGGTATAACCAAGTGTTCAAATCTTATCCAAAGGTGTCCCAGTTGAGGGGGAAGAGAGGCTCAGCCCGTTGACTGGTCTCAGAAATCAGAGTGGTATGCGATGGTATCTTCCCCAATACCCTCTTTCTCTTCACATATTTTATACTGTTTTTTATCTTTCAGGTGGAGCTCGAGTGGTATAAAATTTCCTCGCTTTGCTTCTAAAGGTGTAGACTAGAAGAATTCAAAGCACATGCCCAGTGAGGGGTAGTCGCACCTTAGAGGCAGGTAGCTTTTGGGATGGAGGTGTGTTTAGGTATTATAAAGGTAAGTTTAATTTCTAAGTCACCTCCAGCGATTAGTCCACATAAGGAAATCAGAAGCATTAACTATTTTGTAAAGAGTCACTTCACATAATAAAACAAACTGAGGACTACAGGGCTAAAGCTGTCAGGCTGACGCCACTGCTTCTTCTGCCCAGAAATGTCGTGTATCTTACTGTCTTCCCAGTGGGCTTTACAGAGATGAATACCAGACAGTAACCCCACTTCTTTCCAATGGAGATACCTAGTCCATGCCGAGGTGGTGAGTGCAGCAGGAGACAGGTATGTGAGTAAACTCTAAACCAGTTATCTTAAGCCCTAATTACAACATAGTCATAACACAACCCCCCTGGGTCTCTGGAGACATCTTGTGCTAAGCTCCTTGATACTATTTAATTAAAAGCTGTTTCAGTCATGTACCCGAGAGCTGCAGTCACACTTCTGATTGACATGAAGTCTTACCCATAATAAGAAGCTTTTCTGCTCTCATTAATCAGTTATGTGCAATATGAACCAACCTCATTGGAGATGTTCTCTGAGTCTGCTACTCCCTTGCAGCAGTACCTGTTCCTGTGCTTGTGTTATGGCCATTGCTGTCTTGTGATCAGCTGTGGAATTCATGCCTGGAATCAAAATTCCCTGAATTTGGCAGGTTTCCTCTTCCTGTGGGAAGAGTACAGTCAGATCATTTCCACGGAGGAACAAAGTCTTCCTTTTTTGCCCTCCACCCAAATGGCCAGAATTTTAACCTCCAAGGACACCCATTGAGCCATGCAAGGGGGTCCGTCCAAGATCCAAACAAGAGGCCAGGATTTCCTGCTCTCACTGATAGACCCTAGGATATCAATTCCATGAAAGCCACAGGACCAGATCTATCTACAACTTAAATGGGATTCCTTTAACATAGTGGAGAGGATCTTAACACATCCTAGGGTAAGGATGACCTCCCAGAGCTCCAAAGCATTCCTGAGTTGCTGGGATGCATGCACTGAGGACCCATCCTAAAGGGATAGAGAGTTTTGTCTTCTGATTCTGATATGTGTAAAGCTGACAGACCCCCAGGAGGTATACTTATCCCAGAGTAGGCTGTGAACTGTTAGTTTAGATTATTCTGCAAGAAAATGACACTGGCCTGTCAATGCTTTGTATTATGGCTTTCCTGTTCTCACCTACAGGTAGAGCAAGCATATAATCCTCAGGTATCATGTTTTCATTAGAAACACGTACAACCTACTTCCCAAAACCCTTTGATGGGATAGTGTGAAGTAGGACAGAGAACAGCCTCAGTATTTTCAATTCCCTGATATCTTCACTGCTTTTCTGGCTGACTATGGGATGCCCTCTTAGGTGCACTCCAAGACACTTTGCTGCTTGGCACTTCAGTTGCTGCCAGCCAGCAGAATAAGGCATGCCCTGAATCACAGTGGGGGACCTGCAGCCATCTCCTGTCCAACTCTCTCTGTAGGTACTGTGGACCATATGTTATCCCTGGCAGGTTACAACCAGCAACACTAAACATAGGATCTGGCAGTGCTCCACCCTTTCTCCCTGAAACACCACAGATATCAGAGGAGTTGCCAGCCATTGATAGGCAGGAGGTTCAGCCGAGAGCCATCTGTCCATGCCTACTTTCTGTCACTGCTGGTGGTGATGCCCAGCAAGTTCCCATAAACCTGCAGAATGAACTGCATTTGGCCTCATGTTGAAAACTGGTGCTGAGAGGGAAATGTGACAGGAAGCCTGTAACTTTCACCTTTGAAAAAGAGGTATGCATGCAAGAGGAAATTAAGGAGAAGAGGAAGAACAGCACGACCACCTACCTTGCTGGAACAGAGTGGTGTGTCACCATATGTGCATGCTTCAGGGCCTCAAGGATACTGTGCTTGAAAGAGAGGCGACATCTTCATGCACAAAATGAATAACAGCAGTGCAAATGAAGACTGTGGCTTAACTACTGTCATTAAAAGCTCAGTAAAGAAGGCAAGTGGTGAAGGTGATGTGACACATTCTGCTAGCCTACCTAGTTTAGACACAGTATTGCCTAAAACAAACCCATCATTAGACTTCATAGCTATGTGAATATGCACCCATGTGTATGCCACAGGCTGGGATAATGCTGTGGGAAGTTTGCAGGTTATGCTGGGGAGTGGCAGGCAGTTCCCATACACTAAATCCCCCTTGAAGATAGATGCATGCAGACAAGGGGGTGCTCCAGCAGCCTGAAACCCTGCCTTCAATATCAGCTTGATGAAGCAACTCCAAATAGTCAGATCTGAGAGAGAAAAAGTTTCATAGGGGTGAGCACCATTGGAGAAGTGGAAAAGCAAAATTTACATGTGCTCCATGATGGCAGGACAGACCAAATCACCCCCAAATGTCAGAGAAGCAGCCAGTGACTGGAGACACTCACAGAGGTGGCTGCAGCCCAGGCTAGCTCCATGGAGCATCCTTCCAGAATTCATCTTTCCCCCTGCTTAAAGCTTCTGTGCGTCTGTGACGGAGCCTCTGAGCCATATGGGAGGAAAAGTGGGATAGTGGGACCAACCTGACTGTAATTATTGCCCAGGGACACTAGATGGAGAAACGCCTTTAGGGATAGCGTGTAGGTGAGGGGTGTGTCACCAGTCTTACAGGAAAAAACAGGGGGAGTAAGTGCCCTCAGCTCACTCTTATTGATGCTGTTGGCTTAAAGTTTTGCTTAAAAGCTTTCTGTTTTCGGATCCCATTACAGCTCCATACAAGCCATTAGTTAATTAAGTTATGCCACCAGAGTCTGTCAGAGCTTGGATATGTTGTTGCTCACTGCCAACTCTCTCAGGCTCCCCCTCTCCTCCCTCCCCTTCACCCCTCACCACTGGCAGATTTGGAAAATACAGTAAAAAACAAGACCCTGAGTGGGTCATAGAAGTTGTTTCATCCTTGATGAGGTTGAGCCAACATGGCTTTCCGATGCCAAGTACATCAAATCATTATTTCCACACAACTGTTGTACCCATAGCTTTCAGATACCAAAAGCATCATCAGAAGCCGTTACTTTATTTTTGCCCCTACAGGTACGCCTCTGCCTCCCCCATGACATACCTCCTAGGAGCAGGAGTTTACTTTTAAGAAGAGAAACCCTCAGTATGGAGCAGCCACGCCATCTGTGCCATTCTAGGCATTGTACATCCTCCAAGACACACAGAGGAAGAAGCAAATTGGCAAAGCTAAAAAACTGACTGCCCCCACCCCTGTTTGCCCCAACTTGTGTGCCAAAACCAGTGGTTTCTGCTGGGGAACAACCTCCCATGGTGTCCATTGCCGCAATTTCTTGCTTGAGCTCTGGAGTGTCTTATGGTGTCTGAGCTAGCAGAGTAACTCCAAAAATGGAAGCAATGGATCCACGTTGACAGTCTCTGAACCTAACAGTCAGAGCATGTTGACATAGTGCCATACTAATATGGTTCCCCAGACCTGTATCATATCAGTGTTCAACACTGTACTGTGTGGCTGCACCAGCCTGGCTCTACGCTTAGCTTCTGTACATCACACTGCCCAGCCTTGCATCAATTTTATGGCCCTAACCTGCTTTTTGCTGATGCTATAGACCGTATCAGCTTATGAATTCTCCCAGTGACAGCCTGTTAATTAAAATCAATGTGTGAAAAAGAATTCTATTTATGAGTGGGTATCTGTATATAAAACATGCAGATGGTAATGGAGATCTCTGAAGATTCTCTGAATGCATCCCTCAAAAGAAGGGAGTCAAGGTGCTCTGATGCACTTGTGGCTATGTGGGGAAAGTGTGATGGGCTGGAGGTTCAAGGTCTGGACAAAGAAATCAGGACTGATTATCACCATGAGCTGCAGTCAAACAGTTGTTTTCCTGGGAAGGCAGCCGCAGAGGGTGATGAAGATCAAAGCAGTCATAGAACACCACCAAGTTACTCTGAGCAAGTAACAGTTGTTACTACA
The DNA here is from genome assembly GCF_963921805.1 of Phalacrocorax carbo. Classification (NCBI taxonomy): domain Eukaryota; kingdom Metazoa; phylum Chordata; class Aves; order Suliformes; family Phalacrocoracidae; genus Phalacrocorax; species Phalacrocorax carbo. The sequence continues at coordinate 6,009,972 of NC_087514.1, read as the reverse complement.
GGGAATAGCAGAGTCAATGCAAATGATGAATCTTGTACCTGGCATAGGCAAAATTTGACTTTTAGTGTCCAGAGCTTGAGGGTGATCACAACATCCTTCCAATTCTTAAATAACCCTCTTCTTCCAAGAGCTCTACCTGAGGATGGACACATTCAAGTAATGCTAAAGCACTGAATCTTACGCAAGGTAAAGACTGCAGACTCATCCAGCCCCTGCACAAGTTCAGTGAGCAGACAATCTCTGCTGCATTTGGAAGACAAACCTTTTAACCATGAAGATTAGGATTCTGGGGGGAAAAAAAATCCCATTGATTGAGAGCAAAATAGAGAGTGAAGCCATACAGATATTCACTTTGTTCTTGATAGCTGGTGATTTTACAAGCCTGGAACACAACTGATAAAACCGGTAAACCTGAAGCTGCTGTACTTCACTCTTAGCAGGGGGCTGTTTTATTCTTCAATGGAAAGGAAACAGTACAGTTATCACCAGACGATCTAGGCTGCATTTTACCCGGTGCAAAAGCAGAACCCAAAGGCTATTCAGCAGAGAAGCAAACTGCTTTTGACAAGTGACAACATGTTGTACTTGGATTGTTTCTTATCAGAACATGCAACAATTTAGGAATTTGTTTCTTATATTTCCTAAGAGTGTATTTTTAGCCTCACTGACTAAATTAGCTACCTTTTTTCCTTTCTTAATGTCTATGTTGCAAGCTACTGACAGCAAGATGCAGAATAATCCAGCACTCTTCCCTTATCAGATGCAGCTCAGGGTCTTTGCCATTGAACATGATCTGAGGTGTGGAGGCTTTATCAGACAACTGACCTCATGAACTCATGAAAATACTAACTTGTGGCTGTAGCGCTGTTCCTCCTAAGGCTGAAAATAATACTGTGTGTGAGTGTGAGCAGAAGGAGAGAGTTGGGGATACCAAGAGGCTAAGCCACAATTTGTTTTCTTTTGTCAAAGCCAATAATTTTTTTATTATCAGATATTGGGACTATGTCAAGTAAACTGAATTACAGACATATCAGTGGAAAGGGTGTGAACTTAACTGAAAACACAGAGGAGGGAATGAGAAGAAAGTTGAAAATGGCAATAGGGACTAAATCCAGCCTCATTAAAACTCAGTGGATGCTAGAGTTTGTATTATATGAAAGCTATGTTCAAACTCTCCCTATAGTTTTAAAATAAAGGTGATTGACCTAATTCATTGTTGCGTTTTCTTGTTGTCTTTTGTGCTGGTTTTGGCGGGATAGAGTTAATTCTCCTCACTGTTACTGGTAAAGTGCCGATGGCCATTGATGCTTAGTTGCTGTTTAATACTGGCTAAGTGTTGCTGAACAGTGCCTGTAGTAGTCAGGGACCTTCCCAGCTTCCCATGCTCTGCCACATGGGCAAGAGGCCAGGAGGGCAAGCGGTCCAGCAAGACAGCTGACCCCAACTGGCCAATGGGATATTCATTCCATAACATGTGAAGCCGTGACCAGTATATTAACTGGGGCAGTTGGCGGGTGGGGGGCGGCTGCAGCTCGGGGACTGGTGGCATCGGATTGGCGGGCAGTGAGCGGCTGCATCAGGTGCTGTTTAGTTTGGTTGCTCATTCCCCCTTCCCCCCAACCTGGGTTTTGTACCTCTCTCATTGTTTTCCTTTTCATTGCATTATTGTTGCTGTTGTTATAATTTTATTTTAATTATTAAACTGTTATTATATTGACCCATGAGCTTTACCCTTCTGGTTCTCTCCCCCATCCCACCGGTGAGGGAGTGAGCAAGTGGCTGCGTGGGGCTGAGTAGCCAGCTAAACCACAACATCTTGCAATGTAAACTTGTTAGTGCAGAGTGCCTCAAACTGCTAGACTTTGCTCTGACACAGAAGGTGTAATTCCATCACCCCGACAAGATGTAGCAAAGCCTGAAGGAGGGGAAGTGGTGGCTGATAACTCACCATTGGTTCAAGAGAGTGAGTCTGGTATCTGAGACTGGCAGTCTCCATCATATCACAAGTAAAAACAAGCAAAACATGCCATCTTCCATCCAACCCTAAATTAATTTGCAGAAAATACTGGATCCAGGTGAAAACTGAATATGGCAGTGGAATGTGGGATGTGTGTTTATCTCAAGATAAGCAGCTTCGAAACTGCCAAATTATTAGTGGCCAGACCCACAAGGAGATGTAGGCACCTGGATTTCCACTAGACTGGTGAAATTTAGCATCTAAACATGCTTTTAATGCTGGCTTAGGTACCTACTGATAATTTTAAGTGTCGAGTGCGTTCAGGATCCCATAGGACCTTGAAATTCCTCAAGAGCTGACCATGAAGCTGAGAGCAGATATTGCTGCAGTCATAAACAGGTAACTGAACTAGTGCTACCTTGTGTTTAAAGAATTAGGGAAAAGAAAACAGTTTGGAAATTACTCTTAAATAAAGATCTAGTACTTGCAGTTCTTGAGACAGATTCCTCTCGTATGAAAACTACTTAACCTTACCATGGTCTTTCTCATTAGAACATAGGGCCAAAATACAGAAGGTCAGGTAGTCTATCTCCCTGCTCTGAGACACATAAGATCTGCCTGAAATAATATCAGACTTACTTTTGAGATGGAAAAACCTGAAAAGCGAAGACTAAAACTCTGAAACCTGGGGGCTTAAAGTTCGGCCCTGCATTCAATGCTGAGACCCCATATCTTAGAGCTGCCAGAGTTCAGTGGTGTGCCATGCCTAGCTATACGCAACTGCACTTCAGCTTATGACTTTTAGCACCACCTGTGTGGAAATGAAGTGTTTGGACAAAATAGCCCCTTGCATGGGCTCCATCCTCAGTTCCTCATGGTGAGGAGCTGGAGAGATAAATGTGGCTTTTTCAACCTCGAGGGCAGGGCTTGCCAGCTGAAATGGCAATGGGAAAAGGTTAGGCACCAGGCAGGAGTGTTCCTCAAGACACTTGTCTGACAGCACTGCACTGAAAACATGTCCAGAAAGAGGCAAGTGGATGGAATTAAGTCCAAAGGACTGAACTCGTAGGGAGAGAAAGTAGAAGCAGAAGCACCCAAGTCCCAGCACCACAAACAGACAGCAGCAGCTTGCTCCCAGCAGTTTGGGAGCTATTCAGGACCTCTGAGTATCCAGCCTGAGCGTTTCCTCCCCATGTTAGTTTGGCCCCATTTACACTAATTTGTGTACAGTCATCAGCTTTGTGGCACCAGCACAGCAATGAGGCTACAGACGCGATGAGGCCCATCAACATGACCTCACCAATGACCACAGCAGGCCAGGCCCACTTGTGGGGGCATGGTTCAATGTGGCCCCTATATGGGAGGGGACAGACCCTTTGGATCAGTCTGGGGTCTTTATTTCTGTCCCTCCTCAGAAAGGATTAGTCTAAAAAATAGTCCTAAAAATGGTCCTATAAGGTGGTGGCAGGATCCACTCATGAGTGGATCAAAGCGATAGACTGGACTGAGAAGGAGAAGACTCAACGTCTGCTTCTCACTCTGCCAGGAAATCAACTCAACCTTTGTGCCTCTATTTCACTTTTCAGTTTTTGTCAAATTAAAATCTTAATATTCTGGAGTGGGAGCTGTTTTTCAGGACTGTGCCTAGTGCAATTGACTAGTGCAATCTGCTGCTCACTAGCTCCTGATGTGTCCCCTTTCCTCCCTGTGGGGAATTGCATCTCTCCCTGAATATGTCCTCATTTTTGTCCTGATGCCACCCATCAGCTGTGTCAGTACAAAAAAGGGGGAATGATGGAGCTGGGCTGTGACAAAACATCTCTGTCCCTTTCCCTTTTGTCGTTGCATGGGTTTTGGCACCCTTTCACTGTGAAACCTGGACTACTGTGTTCAGTTTTGGGCCCCTCAGCACAAGACACATATTGAGGTGCTGGAGTGTGTCCAGCTGAAGGGTCTAGAGCACAAGTCTGATGAGGAGAGGTTGAGTGAGGTGGGGTGGTTTAGCCTGGAGGAAAATAGGCTGAGGGGAGACCTTACCACTCTCTACAACTACCTGAAAGGAGGTTGTAGTGAGGTGGGTGTTGGTCTCTTCTCCCAAGTTACCAGTGATAAGACAAGAGGAAATGGCCTCAAGCTGCATCAGGGGAGGTTTAGGTTGGATATGAGGAAAAATGTCTTTTCTGCAAGAGTGGTCAGGCATTGGAACAGGCTGCCCAGAGAGGTGGTGGAGTTACCATCCCTGGAGGGGTTCAAAAATTGTGTAGACATGGCCCTTTGGGACATGGTTTAGGAGACACGGTGGTGTTGTGTTTAAAGTTGTACTTGATGATATTGGAGGTCTTTTCCAACCTTAATGATTCTATGATACTATGAAACCCCAGAAACAGGTGTAGGGAGAGGGAAAGGAAGAGAGGGGCAGGAGGAAGAGATCTCGGGAGGCTCTGCTGCATGGGTGCAACCATGCCCTCATTGCGTCTGTAGTGCCTGGTGCCAGGGCCAGGCTGCAGTCTGATCTGAGACTTCTGCTAATTATTACCACAGAGTGATGTATTGTGACAGATATCAAGCCCACGAGCACCTTGATGCTCAGCATGTAAAATCCATCTCCATGAGCTGGGTTTTCTCAGGCCACTGTGCAAAGCTTGACTGATCTCAGAATGCTCTGACGTCGCCCCAGCCAACCTGACCCCAAATGCTCGCTAAACAAGCACCAAAAGCCCTATTTTGCATTGCCTGTAACATCCCAAAACAGTGTCTGACTTCTCAATTAGTCTGAGAGAGGACCGTAAACTTGAAATCCAAACTGATGGACTGTGAAATCCATATCACGTTGTCACCCACAGCACACTCTCCCTGCTCTGCACTGAGCTATAAATAGATTTTCATTATTAGCAAGCAGACAAAGGCAGCCTGGAAGATGTTCCACGCTGACACTACTCCTGGCTTACTGATTTCTTGTTTTCACCTTGATATAGGAGTGAAGATGGGGACAAGCAGGGAGGGGCTGCTCAACAGCAACAGAGCTGAACTAATTTCTTCCCCTAACCAGGATTATTTCTGGGTTTTGTTTTGGGCTTTGTTTGGGGTTTGTTTTTTTTTTTTCCATTCTCTCCCCTGGAGCCAAGAGGCTCAGAATACATTACCCAGTGCAACAGAATGCTTTACACCCACCTCCTCTGTTAGGTCATCTGTTTAAGCTCCTGGAGTCTGACTACCAACTCCCAAATAATGCAGTCAATAAACCCCTAATATTTTCTCTCTCCCTGTTTTATTTCTGTTATAAATAAAAAAAAAAAAAAAAAGGAAGATGATCTTTGCTTTAACCATTTAAATGCCTTGTGGGATCTATCAACTTGATAAAAACAGAAGGGACTGGAATCTTCTGGGAGAAGGCAAACCCTGACATGTCAGTCTCCTTTACAAACTCCATCTTTGCAAAGAATGAGCTTGTACGTGCCTTTCTGAAAAAAAAAACCAAATCCACAACAAAAGTGTCTGATCATAGCCACTGATGAGACACTGATATGACCCTGAAGCATAAATCTGAAGATTTGTCCTTTAGCCACAAGACACAGAAACCCCTGGTACACATTATTTTTCAGTGGTCCTGTCATACTTTAACAAAAAAGAAACTCACATTAGAGGCCGAGATGAGCAAAATGGTTAATTTTTTCCTGCTCATTCATACTTTCAGTCTAAATGCCAGCTCTTCCCTTCCCATGCACTGGTCCCCCATGACATGCAGCGGCTATGTTTCTGCCTGGTTCCTTGGCATTTATATCAAGGTCAATTAAACAAGACATTGGCTGACCATTATTTGTACAGTAGGAGTTTATTCCTCAACTAACAGAAGTGAAACGGCTTGGCAGAAAACCCAGGAGGGTTTAGTTTTGGATCAAATAGCAGACTGAAGTTTTGAGATAGCTGGTGGTATTCATTTGCTCTGCAAGCTGCCTTCTTTTGTATCTCTGCTTTCTCTGAAAATGAAGCAAACCCCCAAATGCCCATAACTCATGCATGTTGTGTCTGTGAAGAAAGTCTTACCCACAGACCTGTGTCTGAGGGTATGGTTCCATTAATGTTTCTTTCCTCCAGCAGATAAGTTCACATTTTTCCAGCCCCATTTTGAGCCTCACCAGCTATTTCTTCCCTGTGACAGTTTTCAATTCCACAGCTTCTGCTAAGCTACTAAAATGGTTTCTGAGTCTTTACTGGAAGTTGGATTTTTGGACAAGAGGAGGAGTGGAATACATTGAACCCAAATCACTGTTACCTACATCTGTAAAATGAACCAGGTTTTAAAAGTTTTTGTTTCAGTGAGTCGGTCTAATGCATGGCCTCTAAATGGTAGCATAGGTAAAGCAAAGGGACAGTACGTTGCAGCTTGGGAGGAGGGGAGTGTATTTTGGCACGAAAGGGGTTGCAAAATGTCATGGTTTAACCCCAGCCAGCAACTAAGCACCACACAGCCTCTCGCTCGCTCTCCCCTGATGGAACAGGGAAGAGAATCAAAAGGATAAAAGTGAGGAAATTTGTGGGTTGAGATAAAGATGGTTTAATAGGTAAAGCAAAAACCACACATGCAAGCAGAGCAAAACAAGTATTTTGGCAAGTGTTCAGCCATCTCCAGGAAAGCAGGGCTCCATCACACAGAACGGTCACTTTGGAAGACAAATGCTATAATTCCTAACATCACCCCTTCCTTATTCCTCCCCAGGCTTTATATGCTGAGTATGACATCATATGGTATGGAATATCCCTTTGGTCAGTTGGGGTCAGCTGTTCCAGCTGTGTCTCCTCCCAGCTCCTTGTGTCCCCCAGCCCAGTTGCTGGGGGGGGAGTGAGGAGCAGAGAAAACCTTGACTCTGTAAGCACTGCTCAGCAGTAACGAAAATACCCCTGTATTATCAACCCTGTTTTCAGCACAAATCTGAAATATAGCCCCGTACTAGCTACTGTGAAGAAAATTAACTCTATCCCAGCCAAAACCAGTACAGAAAGAAAATGTTAGGTGTTAGTACAGCCGCAGCCCTGCACAGGCTTGGAGCAGCAGCTTTGAGAGAAGTAACCTGTCCAGTTGTCTTCATGAAGTGTTACCTGCGTAGTCAGTGAACATGTGCTAAAGTTACCTCTGATTCTTCCTGCAGGATTGAGGCATGGGTCACATACCTGTGTGTGACTTCTGTAGGGTGCCTCAGTGAGTAGTGCAGGGAAATGCAGTGAAGCTATACATTATTCAAATGTTTCCCCACAAAATCTAAGTTCAAGGACCATAACAAAACCCAGCAGAACGCCATCTAAGCCTGTGTTTCACTTTTTCTTATTTTATGGTTGGAATGGGGGCTGTAGATGGGGTTTTTCCTATGCTACTATCCCTGCTTTCCCACAAGTGATGCAAACAGATTTCTTAATTTCTGAAGATGTACAAAGCCATGATCAGCCATAATAATTTTCATTTACCTAACCCTTTTCAGAAAACCTCAAGACTAATTAAAGTTCATATGATGCAAAGACACTTTGGAACTTTATAGTGCACACTCAAGAACTAATGAAATTAATATCAGGACAATAAGGAATATTACCAGAATAACAAATGCTCCTGAGTCTTAATAACAGCTAAAAAAAAAAAGGGCAGATACTAGATGTTTTAAATCTATTAAGCGCTTCTGCTTTGTGTATTGACACAGGTAATGAGTTCTACGGAAGGAACGCTACACTTGAAAGCCTTTAACACTAAAAGCTTAATTTAGTGTACAATGAATAATACAGGGAGCCCATTCATGGGTCGATCAGAATGGGATGAGAGAGCACCAGAGGAGCAGACAGATCATGTTAATAGGAAGCTTGAGGCTTATTTAAAAATCTATACTGTAGTTAAAATTAGAACGCAGATTGGAACTTGGCATTCTGTTGCTCAGGAAATTGGTAATGGGATACTAAAACCTTGCACTTCTCTCCGTCTGGTCCTAGTTAGAAGAGGACAAAGGCAATGACAGTCACAATGTCATATACCACAGGGAGCCATGAATGAAAGTGATAATATAAAGAAATCAGCATTTTCCTGCTATTTGCACAGTGTGGTGTGTGCTGTATTCCTTTATATTTCCAAGTGTAGAAGAATATGGGTCAAATGTGGAAGCGGACATTGTTATTAATTTCATGACTTTTCCAAGGGTAGACGATAATTTTGATTTTTGGCCTTTTTCTTTAGGTGTGAATTCACTAATACCATTCAGCCCTCTGTGGCCAGTGGTATCAGCTGAATCAGATACATCACTGAGTATTCCAGATTAAACAGCCTTTGCCTGGACATGATGGTGCAGGTGGTTCCTCTCAGTCCAGTGGCCCTCCTGATCAGAATAAAGGTCTCTGGGGCTTTTGTCTCTTCCCTGGAGGAAAACTATTCTTATCTCAAAGTTCATCCTTACAGTTAGGTAACATTTAGTAGGACAGATTCTGAAAGCAAAGGCGAGGAAGGGAGAAGAACGGTATCTTTTTGAGGGCTGATGCTTCTCAGTCAGGTCACAGCCACTTGCCAGGGACAATACCTGGCTCCACTGTTATCTTTTAATGATCTTCTAATCATGCTCTGTGCCCCAGTTCACTGCCATTCATTTTGCTATAGACAAGTATGTTGTTACCTTAACCACAAGCTGGGAAGCAGAAAGCATGAAAAAGACCCTGGAAAATCCAAGGTTTAGAAGAAAAGTGCTGGGGACAGCTGTCCATGTCCTGATGCAAAGGGACCAGAGCTGCTGGATGACTTCTTCCTCTAATAGAAACCTGACCTGACATCCTGGAGAATGAGCCCACAGGGAGAGTTCAGAAGAAGCAGACTATCAGGTGGTTTTACATCCTTAAGGAAAAAGTGCTTGGAGATTCTAGAAAAGACCCCTGGAGCTCATTTTAGAAATCACAGAATCACAGAATCACGGAATGGCAGGGGTTGGAAGGGACCTCTGGAGATCATCTCGTCCAATCCCCCTGCTTAAGCAGGCACACCCAGAGCAGGGGGCACAGGACCGCGTCCAGGTGGGGTTTGAATGTCTCCAGGGAAGGGACTCCACAGCCTCCCTGGGCAGCCTGTGCCACTGCTCTGGCACCCGCGCAGGGAAGACATTTTTTTCTCATGTTTAGGTGGAATTTCCTGTGTTCCAACTTGTGCCCATTGCCCCTTGGCCTGTCATTGGGCACCACTGAAAAGAGTCCAGTCCCATCATCTTGACACCCATCCTTTAGATATTTATAAGCATTAACGAGATCCCCCCTCAGTCTTCTCTTCTCCAGGCTGAACAAACCCAGGTATCTCAGCCTTTCCTCATCAGGGAGATGCTCCAGCCCCCCAGTCATCTTCATAGATTTCTGCTAGACTGTCTCCAGAAGTTCCCTGTCCTTCTTGAACTGAGGAGACCATGAGGTACTGGAGTGTGTCCAAAGAAGGGCAATGAAGCTGGTGAAGGGTCTCTACAAGAAGTCTTAAGAGGAGCGGCTGAGGGAATTGGGGTTGTTTAGTCTGGAGAAGAGGAGGCTGAGGGGAGACCATATCACTCTCTACAACTACCTGAAAGGGGGTTGTAGCGAGGCGGGGGTCGGTCTCTTCTCCCTAGTAACAAGCAATAAGACGAGACGAAATGGCCTCAAGCTGCTCCAGGGGAAGTTTAGGTTGGATATTAGGAAAAACTTCCTCACTGAAAGGGTTGTCAGGCACTGGAACAGGCTGCCCAGGGAGGTGGTGGAGTCTCCATCCCTGGAGGTATTTAAAAGAAGGGTAGATGTGGTGCTTGAGGATATGTTTTAGTGGTGGACTTGGCAGTGATAGGTTAGCGGTTGGACTCGATGATCTTAAGGGTCTTTTCCAACCTAAACAATTCTATGATTCTATGATTCTATGACTGGACACAGTACTCTGGATGTGGCCTCAGTGGGGTGAAGTAGAGGAAGAGGATAACCTGTTTCAATCTGCTGGCCACGCTCCATTTAATGCAGACCAGGACACCGTTGGCCTTCTTGGCCACAAGGGCACATTGCTGGCTCATGGTAACCTTGTAGTCCAACAGCACTCCTAGGTCCTTCTCAGCAGAGCTGCTCTCCAGCAGGTCAACCCCAGCCTGTACTGGTGCCTGGGGTTGTTCCTCCCCAGGTGCAAGACCTTAATCTTGCTTTTGTTGAATTTCATGAGGTTCCCATGGCACAGCTCTCCAGCCTGTCCAGGTCTTGCTGGATGGCAGCACGGCCTTCTGGTGTATCAGATAAACTACAGTAAAAAAATTACCAATGATTCTTAACATAATTGTTTCCCAGAGTCACAGGAACAATGGAGAGTGGTTAAATAACTTCTTGTTATTTTAAAACATATAGGAAGTATTAAAAAAAATTTTTTAAACGTGTGTTCTGAGCAATGCCTTATGCAAACATAATCATTAAGATAAAAAAAATTATAGGCTCAACTGGAGGAACAGTTAGAATTTTTTTGCTACTGTTTAATTCCAATTTTTTTTTCTATTAAAGCCTGACATCCCTGGCTGACAGTTTAATTATTAGGGTAGTATGATGGATAAAGGGACTTGCTCTGTAGTGCCTCCCACTTACTAAACATTTGCTTGCAACCACAGCTGCAAAAAATGCCTCAGTTCCTCAAAGCAAAGATAATAATTTCCTTGTTGTCAGTGCCCTTAACACTTATTATATGAACTCTTAAAGGAAACCCACCTTTTCATCACTAAGGGTACCTTATGGAAGTCAGAGCTGTATGAGGCTCCAGATCACTGAAAGACTGTAAACTATCAGTCTATGCTCTTGAGCAGCCACACATAGAACACATAGAAACAAACACTTCTAATTCAGTGGGATTATTTGAGGCCATCCAGAAAAGCACTTTAAGAATTTTGAATGTAGGTCTGCAGTGCCTACAAAAAGGCTCTGTTCCAAATAAATTTTTAGACTGTTTGATTTAAAAAAGAAATCAATAGAATTGTTTAAGTTGGAAAAGACCTTTAAGATCATTGAGTCCAACCATTAGCCTAACACTGCCAAGTCCACCACTAAACCATGTCCCTAAGCACTACATCTACACGTCTTTTAAATACCTCCAGGATGGTCACTCAACCACTTCCTTGGGCAGCCTGTTCCAAAGCTTAATAACCCTTTCAGTGAAGAAATTTTCCCAAAAAGCCAATCTAAACTTCCCCTGGTTCAACTTGAGGTTATTTCTTCTTGTCCTGTTTCTTGTTACTTGGGAGAATGGACAAACACCCACCTCACTACAACCACCTTTCAGGTAGTTGTAGAGAGCGATAAGGTCTCCCCTCAGCCTCCTCTTCTCCAGGCTCAGCTCCCTCAGAGCTGAGCACATAAAACTTGTGCTCTAGACCTTCACCAGCTTTGTTGCTCTTCTTTGGACACACTCCAGCACCTCAATGACTTTCTTGTACTGAGGGGCCCAAAACTGAACACAGTATTTGAGGTAAAGCCTCACCAGTGCAAGATCACCTCCCTACTCCTGCTGGCCCCACTATTCCTGATACAAGCCAGGATGCTGTTAGCCTTCTTGGCCACCTGGGCACACTGCTGGCTCATAATCAGCCAGCTACTGACCAACACCCCCAGGTCCTTTTCCTCCAGGCAGCTCTCCAGCCACTCTTCCCCAAGCCTGTAGTGTTGCATGGGGTTTGTTGTGACCCAAGTGCAGGACCCAGCACTTGGCCTTGTTGAACCTCATACAATTGGCCTGGGCCCATCGATCCAGCCTGTCCAGATGCCTCTGTAAGGCCGTCCTTTCCTCAGGCAGATCAACACTCCTGCCCAATCTGCTGTCGGGGTGTGAGAGTACAGAATAGATGTGACGGTCCAGAATAACTGCCTAAGCAATAGAGACAACACCTGACTAGAAGGAGAAAATCTTTAGTAATAGGGCAGCAAAGTTTGCTGTAGGTATGATATTACATACTGTCATAAAAATTGCAAAACATTGCAGACTGGCCTTCTGATGCTGGGAGAGAAACTGGCAAATGAAATTCTGTGCCAATAAATACAAAGAATTGTATGGTGGGGTAAGAACAGAAACCCCAAAACTTAGCTGTACCTGCGTAACAGTGAACTCTATATTTTTAGATATGTCTCCCAAAAAATATGTTGATTCAATGCATACAGCTGCATGGATGTGTCAACACAATGTCAGCAGGAGGCCAGTAGTCAAATAGCCTTATGGATTATGAGTAAAGAATAGAGAACAAGCCAGAACATTTCCTTCCAGGCTGGTGTAAGTTACTAGTGTTCCCACTGCAGCATGTGCATTTCTGGTTATTCCATCTAAGAAAGGTGCAGAAGAACTTAAAAGCCTACAGTGAAGGACAAGAGAGAGTATCAAAGGTAAAGAACAGCTCTGAGCAAGGACAGAATCTTGAGCCTTGAAAAAGAAGAGATGTCGAGAGGCTGTAACAGAATTTTGCACAGCATGGAGTTATTAGACAAGAACTAGTGAGTACCAGATTAATTGATCAGTCAGAAGATTTACACAAAGAATTGCTTGTTCACACACTGCATAATTAAATCATGGAATTCATTGCAAAAAAGATGCTATGGAAGTTATAAATAGGTTCAAAAAGCAATTAGGTACTGCGTGGAAGAAAAGACCATCAGGGCCTCTTAAGCTCAAATCAGAGATACAACCTGCAGCACGGGAAAACCCCAAGCTGGGATCTGCCTAAAGGTGGGAGAATATGCCACAGAAGTGAGTAATATCAGCATATGCCTGATCTGTATTGATATTCTTCCCCTAGCCATCTTCTATGACCATGGACAGATACAGTTATTGAGCTGAAAGGACCGTCATCTGATGCAGTATGACTTTTTAGGGCCGTAACCCCATTCCTTGGGCCTCAAATATATCTGCATGAGGCACATCTTTCTTTCAGCCCTCCCACTATGGCTGAATCAACGAGAACTGGACCTGCATGTGTCCAGACAGAGAAGCAAGCCAGAGCCTGTTCCTGCAGACTGGAAGTGTGGGCATTGCGAACATCGATCTTGATGTTATTCTTCCCCCCAGATATTTCCAGACTTTTTAAACTATGGCAACCGTTGGAGAAAATAAATAAATAAAAAAAAACAACATGAAGAAATCGTGAAGGAACTCAATTCTTTACATACCCTCCCACTGGGAAGGACTATCCCACCTTCAGTGTGGGATAAGCAGGAAAACTGGAATATGTCTACAGGGGAGAGTTTGTTCTGGAAGGACAGAAAGGAAAGAGGTTGTTGTGTTTTACGTCAAGAAGACGTGCATTTTCCATGAAGTTCAGAAGTGGAACATACTCCACATCAAATGAGAAGGAGTAATGGGAGGAGTAATGGGATGAGATAGGTCTTCTCTAGACCATGGACACCTTAAAGACACCTTTGTACACCTTTGTACTGTCAATAAGGAACATCAAATGCCCAAATATTTGTTGGGAAAGCATGGTGGGTTCAAACTATCTATAAAGTCCTTGAAATGAATCAAGGACATATCAAAAGGTGGAGGAAATTATAAGGAGAAAAAAGTGGTTTGGATTTGGTTCTGTTTAATAGGGAGGAACTGGTGAAGAATCTAAAAAGGGAAGATGACAGCTGAAAGACTGTGAATCACTATTCTAAGAAAAAGGAAGGAGTCAGAGAAAAAAGTAAGGATAATGGACTTCCCAAAAAAAAATAAAAACGAGCAGATTTCAGCAAACTCAGGGAACTCATCTGTAGGGTCTCTTGGGAAGGTAATTTAAGGGATAAAGACGGATAGAAGAGTTGGCAGTTACAGCAAGAGAGTGTATTAAAGGCACAATAGCAGCCTATCTTGATACAGGGGAAGGACAGAGAGCACAGTGAGAAGCCATTATGACTGCATCAGGAGCTTTTCAAGGGTCCTAAAATAAACTAAGAAAAAAAAATTACACAAAAGGCAAAAAAGGTGTGTCATTAAGGACGAGGGATAAAAAACTCAGGGAGGGTTTGGGATAAAATGGGTTACACATTGAAAGGAACATAAAGACAGATAGTAAAAGGTTTTATAAATGTATTAAAAGTAGGAAAAAACATAGGAAAGTACTGGTCTATTACTTAACAGGGAAGGAAAAGAAATAACGTAATGAAGAGAAGACTAAAGAATTCAATACTGTCTTTGCTGCAGACTATGCTAAAAATTAATTATGAACAGCTACTTAAGGCAATTAATTTTAACAGAGGACAAGAGGACAAGCTCAAACAGAAAATGAATAGGTTAAAGAATATGTAGATAAGATAGAGCTATTCGACTGCATAAGGTATAATGGAATTCTTCAAAGGATTTTGAAGGAGTTCACCAAAATAATCTGTGAACGATTTGCACTTACCTCTGAGGACTTGTGGATGACACAGGAGATGCCAGAGGAATGAAGCCGAGAAAGAAGAGTACTTAAAGAAAGGGGGACCCAACACCATGAGGCCAGTCAGCCTCACCTTTATCCCTAGGCTGACTCTGGAAGGAGTTGTTGGACAATTTATAGGCACCATGGTAAAAAACAGGTGATAGCTAACAGGGGTTGCGAAGAATATATCATGTCACAGTGACCAATTTTTCTCCTTGACAATGTAGCACAAGTGTTGGATGAGGAGGCAATGGTGGATGTGATTTAAGCTGACTTCACTGAGGCTTTCTTGCATCCTGTATATATTTATAACATCCTATAAGCAGTTAAGAGGAAGATGGTACAGAAGATATTTCTAAATTGTGTGTTCATCATTGCAAACTTATTCACACTCAGGATATTATTTTATCTGCCTCAAGAAGATCCAACCTTCAAACTGTGTTTAGCCAGACTACCTCAGCTACCTTGGGGAAAGACAGCAAGACAAGAAGCTGCCATGCGTTAGCTGCTTCACAAGAACTGGCCTGTACTAGCCCTTTCCCCTTTGATAAATGTGAGGCAGATGGAGGTCCCTTGCCCCTCTATTAAAGAAGGGTAATTTATCATGTTTTTGCCTTGGATGAGAACATATAATATGGTTCTTACCAATGACAGTTCAGGACATGCAAAAAAATCCAACCTCCCTTGCCTGCCCCTCTATAGAGAAGAAGTGGCCATTGCCTGGTGAAGATAACAAGTAGTGTTCGTGCATTAAAACCTTTCTCTTTAATGAAACCTGCGCATAGGGATGAAGTCTTGGTTACAGACATGTTGGATTCAGGTAAATCCAGCAATTCAGCAGTTAATTGGAACTTGCCAGGAAACTGAGAGGCCGTTACAAGGGGTCCTGTGAGGGTCTTTCATGCATGTGGCTCATTCAATATTATCCTTGGCTGATAGCATGAAAAGGCCCATAAGATTTGCTGATGAAGTCAAGCTGAGAGGTGTTGCAGGGACCCCAGAGGACAGGATCACAAACCAAAATGGTCTTGACATATTGAGGAGTTGTTCTGATAAAAACAAAATCAATAAAGAAGTGTTCTGCTTAGGAAGGAGAATTCAGATGCAGAATGGGAAATAACTGACTAAGCAGCAATACTGCAGAAAAGTCAGGGTAAAAGCTGACCGCTAAATAGGACTCAACAATAAGCTGCGGTTGCAGAAAAGGCTCATCCCATTCCTGACTGAACTAACATATGGAAGACACAGGAGGTAATTAGAATTATTCTCCTTTATCTTGGTGGTGAAACCTCAGCTGGGGTATTGTGCCTAGTATTGGGCATCCCACTAAGATGTAGAAAGATTGGAGAGAGTCCAGAGGATAACAGCAAGGATAGCAGGTTTAAAAAATGACCTATGGGGAAATTGGCTTTGTTTTGCTCAGGAAACAATGATAGGAGGAGGGATATATCAATGGTCCTCTAGTCCATACAAGGTCTCCTATAAAATAGGACTATGGGGACAGAGAAATTTGTAGAATAGACAGTTCCCAATAGACTCTTACAGGATGCTAATGAAGGGCAGCAGAAAGTCCTAAGACAATTTGGGGACCTTGTCCTACAGAGCTTTTAAAGAACAAGTTAGACAGATATTTACCACTGATGAGATCAAGATATGCTTAATCCTGCCCTGCGCAGGAATAAATACCCTTACAGCCCCGCATCCCTGGGTGAAGAAACGTCCTTCCCCTTCCTTCTCCCTTGTGTTTGAAAACTCTATTTCTATGCTTGGGAGGGAGCCCTATAAAGAAAAACAGAGAAGCCAGAAAAATGTCACCTGACTGGACACAACACAGAATCAGGAAGGAGGTGTGATGATTTCTTGGGATGGCCAAATGTCTGGATTCAGAGGAAACGGGTACTTCTCTGCAGCTCTGAATCCAGCATCGGATAGCCAAGATTTTCACATCCCTCCTATCAGGACCTTCTGCTGGCTCACTCTGGACAGCTGCATGCTGAGCACAGGGATGACAGACCCCTCATCACCCAGCATGCTGCATGCTTTAGTTATTTTTTGAATCTTTTGGATACTATATTGTATATGGCCTTGAGAAACTTGCTAGCAGCAAAGCAGGGAGTCAATGGGAAGGCCAGGAATGGATAATTTCTGCTCCACACTCATCCTTTATTCCTTGAATTCAAGTCTTGGCACTTTTTATCTACCCTGTGGCTCAAAGAATTAGTAAGATGGGGAGAAGGTAATGAAGTTTTCTCTCACAAAATTGTCAGAAAAAACCAAAAACAAACATTCAGGGGATTTTATCTAGAAATATCATCTTTACTCAGAAAGTAAAAAATTGTTTATTTCTGCATGCCTAGTGAACATATTTTTCATGAAGTTTGTCTGTCTTTGTCACCATCACAACTGCTGCTTCTGTCAGATTCCCTCATTTCACAGCTCCCCCCCCAAAATTATCTACTTAAAGAGCAAATAAAGCTCATTTCCTAGTAGGTTTCAGCTTGTCAGCAGAACGGTATGATTTACATCATGTGCATGAATGGTTCCTGCAGTACTTTAAAGCTATCCCAGTTGCTTCCTCCCAAGAATAAACCAGAGGTTACCATAAAGTCTGTTTTCTGAGAAATGAGCGGTAGCTTCTGACTTGAGATGCCTGCGTCTGTGTCTTATCCTATGCAATAGGCATTAAAAAGGAGTATCTCAGGGTAAAATTTAGCTGTAAATGCATTCTTCCCCAAAGAGCACATCTTTTACTCTGGAGTATAGTTAGAAAACCAAAAGAAACCAAATAAAATATGCCTTGAAAAGACTGTTCTAAACAAACATGCTTTACCAAAGTAAAATTCCATCGAATTTCTCAGACCATGGGACATGTTGGTTCATTCCTTTATAGAATCAAACTTTAGGAAAAGATAAAAACAATTGTATCATCTAATGTAGCTCCCCTCCAGAGTAGGACACTTCTTATACTGTGTTTTATTAGCCATGCAAGCAAGAGAGAGGGAGTCTGGCTAGAAGACTGATCCCGGACTACTGAGTAGCGAAGATGCTCTGAATTGCTGCTACTGAAACAGCACTTGCTTTTGCAGCTTCACACTCTGTGCTGTCGGTGGTTTGTCACCACCATGGTTGCTCAGCTGGGCCCTCAAGACTGTCAGGACTCCCCAGGACTTCTGCAGCTGAGGCTGGAATACTCTGGCAGCAGGGGAAATTATGGACCAGTAGATGGGAAATACCTGCCACCATCCTGGAAATACCTGACACCATCTTGATCTTTCAGGAACAGTGAGACACTTCCATCTCAACATCAAAGCCCATATGGCCCAGAACAAGGCACGGCATATGCCTACCACGGCTTCTCCCTGATCTAGCTTGATTGACCCATCAGGCACTCCCATGGGACTGCCCAGGGTCTATCAGAAGGAACCAGGTCTGGAGGTAAGATGGAAGCTGGTTCATCGTCCACTGCTCTGTGACCATTCAGGTTTAGCCCTGGGATGACTGGAGCTGTCACGGCCGACTCTTCTATGGTGCTGAAGAGAGTCATCTAATAACAAACAGACGAAATAACTGAAACCTGCATAGCAGACAAAGCTGCACTTAAGTAAAACAAAAGCCTTGGCCAGGGTGATGAACCCTTCAGAAAACAATGTGCAGTTCAAAACAGTGGCTGGCAAGAGTTGCATTTCCCAGTCAACAAATCCCTTCAGTAAACACTGGCAAACACATAACTTACTCAGAGAGCGCAACCAGACTCCAGAGAAACACTTGCTCAGGCAGAGTCAGGCCCCTGAGCACAGCAGGCAGGAAACACAAATAAATCAGAGGAGAGGAGCTCTTTCACTCCTTATATATCACACCAGAGCAAAAACACTGCAGAAACTGGGAAAGGGCGTGTAAACGGGGAGATGAGCACATTGGGTTAATGAGAAAACAAAAGTCAGGGGCTCTGAAACAGAAGAAGGAAACCAGTCTTAAATAATTAGTTCAGGGCTTCATTTTCCTTCAAAGCAGTATTTATATTAATAAGTTGGGTTTAGCAGGGTTTCAGTATGATTAGCTCTGCCGTGACAATGATTTGCAGTTCTGTCTTCATTCTGCAAGGAAAAAAAGAAGGAGACCAAACAAGGCTAAAACTTAACCTACCTGAGGCAGCTGGACATCCCAGGGGAGCCCAGACCTGGAAGCATGTGCAGCACTGAGCCAGTGCAGCACTGCTGCTTGCAGATCTGAGCCAGCTCGGGCAGGACTGGCCTTAGTGATTTGCAGCTACAGCAGGGTTAATCCATGCCCTGGATAATCCCCTCACAGGTAATTAAGAATTGACCATATCCTGGAACCACCTGAGGAAGGTGTACGGCACCTTGCTCGTTGCAAGACTCACTCCCCTGAAGATTCAGCACGGACACTGAAGTGGCACCACTGCAATGTGTTTCACTGGGGACCAGAATATACAAAGAGAGGAGAGGGACAAGCACGCTCCAAAGCCAGAAAAATCTCTTTTTGGTGGGGTGCTGTGTTGAACCGATGTAGCAGACAGACCTTTACAGTCCCTCCAATTTGCTTTTATTGAAAGTCTGCGTGGGAAATAATTGGTGTGTTAGTCGACACTGCAAGCTGTCGGATGAATGCACTGCGTTATGTAAAAGATAAATATGCATATATTTCTAACACAGCTAGACAACTTTCATAGGACTTGATGGAGAAACTTCAATAAATATTTAATGAGGAACAGATCAGATCAATAGCTGTGTAAATTTTTGCTGGTGCATTTACTGTTCAATTGATTAAGTTTATACAGAAACAGTATTACAGTACTTACCCAATACCAGATGAATTATACAGAGACTTATACTCCCCGATCCACTGTTTTGATCTGCTTAAGTAGCATCGATGGCTTTACTGAGCAAAAACAGGCAGTTGCAAAAGTGAAGGCCCAAGAGTTCCAGAAAGTACCAATATTTTCTGGCATACCAACCTCTGGGCTCGCAGTTTGAGGTATTTTAAAAAGGGCTTGAGTTTCCCCAATGTTCTGAGTCTGGTCACATCTGAGAATAAATCAGGATCCCCCACTCCAGACATGGTCAAAACTGAGGCACCCAAATTCATCAGCAATTTTAGAAATCATCTGGACCTAAAACAAATAGGCTTTAAAATGGGAAGATTAGAGTAAAACAAAAACGATTAGGAAAAAAAAAAAACCACACCAAACCGCCCCCCCCCCCCCAGCTGGCTAAGAAAGCTGCACTCAAGTATTGTCTTTTTTCCAAGAGTGTGCCTGTGTGGAAGTTTCTCTTTGGAGATGGGAGGCTTTTTTTCTTCCTCTGATCTGATTCTCAGCACTTAGGAAAGCTGCCAGAAGCTGAGGAGCAGCCACGTTTCACATGCTTACCTTGAACTTTATTTGATAGAGCCTAAACCATTACATTATTTGATTGGATTAGGAGGAGTACACTGCGGCATTGCATCATTACCTGAATTTAGTTGACCTCTGGGAAAATGTACTTCTGACGTCTCGATCAATCCAGCCTTGTGTTTTTAGCGCCGGCCGGAGAGATGCTGAGGGAAGCTCCAACACAGCAACCCAGGCAAGCTCCCGTGCAGGATCCATCCCCTGAGGGCAGACAACCCAGGTGCTGACTTGCTTGCGTGACTTCTGCAGCCACTTTCCTTTGTACAAGGTGACTGGCCACAGCACGGGAGAGGGGAGCTGAACCAGGAATAACATGGACAGCCAGGCAATGTGCTGAGAGGCATGGGAGGAGGACGGAGGAGGGAGAGGAGGTTGTTGGTTTGTGAAGCAATTTTTCAAGTAGGAAAGAAGCTTTTTCTCCTTTTAAAAAATATTTTTCCCTTAGATTCTTAAACAGCCTCCATTTATCAACATATGAAGGAGATTGATTATAAGATAAATACTCAGTCCATAGGACAATGGGACTGAAACCACTGCACGCAGCTTGGTTTTCCACAACTTACAGCCTTGATCTTATGGCCAAGGACCCTGGAAAGAGGTGTTGATCCCTGCCCCTTCCACGTAACCGTACTAGCTCAGGGTCTTAGCATGCAAGAAACACGTTTTGGGATATGCATGGACAGAGCTAAAGCAATTGCTGCTAAAGTTATTGTCCCTTTCCCAAGTTTGTGCCTGTGCCTAAATCCCTCTCTGAATGTGAGCAAAGGGGAGGAACTTAATGCTGGTGCTAAATAAAGTCTGTCTTTTTTTGTGGCTGAAGGGCTCTTGGGATAGACCTGTAGTTGGCTTTGGTTTGGGTTCCTCTTTCAAGATGGGTTTCTTTTTTTCCTCCTGTGATCTAATTCTTTGTACTTGCTTTGTAGTCACAAGATTTTTGTTTTTTTAGGACAAGAAGATTCCAGTTTTCACAGGGAAGTGTGCCACCACCAGGACCTCTGTGGGATGCACAACTCCAACACAAAGTTCTTCATCCTACAACACAAAGTTTCACAGCACCCCCAGTCCCACCACAGATCAGAGCTCATACAACTAGCTTTGATCCGAAGCTGGCTCCAAACCAGCCCAGTCACAGGTGTTGTTACAGTCAGACAGAGAAGCGGCATAGAGCAATTGCCCAAAACCCCTGTAATGCTGATTTTGAAAATAAATGTTCTTTGAAGATTGCCTGTAAAGGGTTAATTTATAACTGATCATTTAATGCGCATTCTGAAATTAGCTTTTAAAAAGCCCAGCAGCCCAATAGGTTGCCCACACCGCAGTTTTTCATAATTAAATATACCTCTTATCCAGGTGCTTGTCTGTAAGATGGTTATAGGAGCAATTAATTATTTACTAAACCTTTAGCTGTTTATAATGAAAAATTCATGGAAAGTGTGACCATAAACAGACTAAGCTAGGAAATGCTTCAGCAGATGAATGAAAAAGAAAACTAAAAGCATTTCATTTCAGGCAGTGTAAGTGCCTTTTCACCCATCAGATCATGGTGCAGAATGAAAAAGGTCCTTCAACCTACACCAATATAATGGATGCTCTTTGCCATTGAACAGATAAGCACCTCATGTCTTTGACAGTTCTTTCTTGCTTGCAGTAGGTAGCTTTGCATGCAGCAGGCAGCTCTGCACAACATTTAAAAATATTTGCAAAGCTTGTCACATAGCCAGCAACATCCTGATACTGTGCTGTGCAAGAACTTTCTCTTGCAAAACAACTTCCCATCTTCACACAGCTCTTCCAGGTATCCTCATTTTGCAGGGTGTAAAGCTGTTTCACTCTTCCCCTATACACCATCTAACCATCTGATTTTTGTAACTCCCCAGTGTTCCTATGTAATGGGCTTAGGGGGATTGTTTTGTTGGGTATAATGTATTCAAAGTCAACAGCAAGTATCAAATGCATAAAATCACTGGGTTTCACTACCTCTTATTTCTTCCCAAGAAAAAGCCTCCTTTTATCTTAAAACTTGGGTGTGCTATGAAATCTTCTACACCATAATCCAGAAGTAACAAGCTACTGCTACAGACTTGCTTGACTGCCTTCACCACCAAATCTCATTTTTGTCCCTGGCACTATCTGGAAAAAGCATCCACTCCTCATGGGGTTGCCCTAAATGAATAAAGCAATGGAAAGTTGATGGAAACATCGTAAGGCTGTTAAGAGAAACAGAAAACAAAGGTGAAGGATGTATTTGCAGCAGCAAATACATTTAAAAAATAAAGTAACCTCCTGGAAAATATTCTTTTACCCCAATCATCAGGCAAGACGGATCCAAATTCCAATACGAATTTGGTCCACGGCTTTGATAGGACATGTGGAGGTTTCTCTGTCTCAGGTTCCTCAAAGCCTTCAAAATCTGTAAGCTGACCTGACAACAAACATTTGCCATCTCCCAGTTTCACCCAGGCAAAAAAGAGGATAGAAGCCTCTAGGAATCTGACAGACCCCAAGGTACTAGAGGTACATACAACTGATGTCACCTATCTTGACCATCTGAACCCCTTTAAGTCCTTTGACATGGTTCCACACAACATCTTTGTCTCTAACTTGGATAAATATGGATTTGATGGATGCACTATTTTATGGATAAGGAATCAGCTGGATGACTCCTTCCAAAGATTTGCAGTCCATGGCTCAATGTCCAAATGGAGACTGGTAACAAATAGTGTCCTTCAGGGATCCGTGTTGGGGCTGGTACTGTTCAGTGTCTTTGCTAATGACACAGGCGATGGGAACGAGTGTACCCTCAGCAAGTCTGCAGATGCCACCAAGCTGAGTAGTGCAGTTGATAAGCTTGAGGGAAGGGATGCCATCCAGAGGGAACTTGACAAGCCTGAGACCATGAGAACCCCATGAAGTTCAACAAGGCCAAGTGCAGGGTCCTGCACCTGGGTTGGGGCAATCCCCAATATCAATACAGACTGGGGGATGAAAGGATTGTGAGCAGCCCTGCGGAGAAGGACATGGGGATATTGGTAGATGAAGAATTAGATATGAGCCAGCAATGTGAACTTGCAGCCCAGAAAGCCAATTGTATCCTGGGCTACACCAAAAGAAGTGTGGCCAGCAGGTCAAGAGAAGTCATTCTGCCCCTTTACTCCACTCTCACAAGACCCAACCCGGAGTATTGGATCCGCAGCACAAGACAGACACGGACCTGTTAAAGTGGGTCCAGAGGAGGGCCACAAAAATTATCAGAGGGCTTAAATACCTCTCCTATGAAGAAATGCTGAGAGAGTTGGTGGTGTTCTGCCTGGAGAAGAGAAGGCTCCAATGCAACCTCATAGCAGCCTTTCAATAGGGGGCTTATAAGAAAGACGGAGCCAGACTTTATGCCAATGCCTGTAGTGACAGGAAAAGGGGCAAGGGTTTTAAACTGAAAGAAGGTAGATTTAGATTAGATATAAAGAAGAAATTCTTTACCATGAGGGTGGTAAGACACCAGACCAGGTTGCCCAGAGAAGTGGCCGATGTCCCACCATTGGAAGTGTTCAAAGTCGGGTTGGGCTTTGAGCCATCTGCTCTACTGAAGGATGTCCCTGCTCATCGCACGGGTATTGGAACTAGATCATCTTCAAAGGTCCCTTCCAACTCAACCCATTCTATGATTCTATGCTTCTAAAAGTCTGTGGCAAATGTTTTCCATTCTTCCTCCTCTTGCTATGGCAAATTGCTCAGTGCGACCAGGTACAGGTGAAGTTCTCAGTCCTGGCACCAAACCTCTTCCCTGCACTTCTCCTCCTGATGAGTGACCTCAGCCCAAGAAAACTCTATACTTATGTGGCTGCATCTTCTTAAGTCTTTGTGCTGGTTTCCTCTGGGATAGAGTTTATTTTCTTCATAGCAGTTAGTCCAGGGATGTATTACACATTTGTGCTGAAAACAGGGTTGATAATACAGGGGTCTTTTAGCTGTTGCTGATCAGGGCTTACACAGAGTCAAGGCCTCTTCTGCCTCTCACCCCACCTCACCACTGAGTAGGCTGGGGGTGCACAAGAAGCTGGGAGGGGACACGGCTGGGACAGCTGACCCCAACTGACCAAAGGGACATCCAACACCATATGACGTCATGCTCAGCATATAGAGCTGGGGGAGGAAGAAGGAAGGGGGGACATTGAGAATTATGGTGTTTGTCTTCCAAAGTGACTATTCTGCATGATGGAGCCCTGCTTTCCTGGAGATGGCTGAACACCTGCCTGCCAATGGGAAATAGTGAATTAATTCCATGTTTTGCTTTGCTTGTACACGCAGCTCTTGCTTTACCTATTAAACTGTCTTTATCTCAACCCACAAATTTCCTCACTTTTACCCTTCTAATTGTCTCCCTTACCCCACCAAGGGGGAGTGAGCAAGTGGCTGTGTGGTGCTTAGGACTCAGCTGAGGTTAAACCATGGCACTATCCAAAGCTATGCTTCAAATGAAGTAGAGAGAGAGCTTGAAACTATGCTTACCACCTTCTTTGAGATGCCCTCCTCAGTGCATTGTATGGTTATTTGGGACAGAGCCATTTAATTTACTTCTGTTGACACTGATCTGCTTTGCGTAGCTGAATTAAGACCTAATGAGCAAAAGAAAGTAGGAATTTCTCCACAATACAGTAGTTTGGGCATTCACCTGGGATCCAGGACACTTTCTCCTAGTTCCTGCTCCAATTAATAATTAATTATTCATGCTAAAATGGAACGGTTTCAATATGTGTAAATGAGATAGACACATCTTCGTTACTGGAGAGGCTGAAGTAGGTGCTGGTGAGGGCTGTAAGAAAATGCAAGCGGGCACATTCACAGCAGTTTGCCAGGAATCCACAATAATCTGCCAGCTGCAGTTTGGCTGGATCTTCCTTTTCTGCTTTTGTTTTGGACTTCAGTCCAAGAACTGTAACAACTAGAGGCAGGAGGACAACATCCCATCACTAGACAAATCTCTAATGATACAAGACTTTTTTTCTTCCTTTAATAAATATTCAGTCCATGCTCTATTCTTTCTCATTTTCTGTGCTTTTAGTGTCATTGTTTTTCTATGTCTCTTGGAAGATTATTGTACAAGGGCAGAATTAAGTTGGTTTTTTTTTTCATTTCTGCATATTTTTTTGTCAGCTTCCTTCAATATTAACAGCCACTCCTCCTAGTTTCTGTTCTTTTTACTATTCTCCCTTTTGAGGGCTTTTCAGCCACACCTCTTGCTTCAGAGTCCACCCTCCCTATCCCATCCCACCCATGCCAAGTGACTTCTCTTCCACAGCCCTTGGTTAGTGTCCCATCAGGCTTTGTCTTGGTGACATCTATATTCTTGGTTCACATTTCACACTGTCCTATTTCTTGGACACACCTTCTGTTACCATATTAAATCAGGCTGGTCATCAACATGTTATATTACAACTCTCCTTAGACCTTTCTTTGGACACCCAGCCCTCTTTGAAGTTGGAAAATGTTTCTCTTTCTTTTCTGCCTAAAATCCTGCCATATTGTGCTCTCCCAAACAGCCCTGTGGAGCTGCACATCTTCACCAGAATGTGTTTCTTGTCCTTTCTTTCTGCACTTCTCTCTTCCATGACTCTAGGAAAATTGTTGTCCATTGATGATATGCACTTTGCTCTATTTCTTTTCAGACTCCCTTCTCATCAGACTCCAAAACCCTCAGGACTATCCAAACACTCAGACATTTCCTCCTCTGTTAAAAGTTTTATTTACCATCCTCTTTCCCTCCTTTGCCATTTTCTCTCCCCCTATTAATTAGGAGTGACAATAAAACCAGATTGAAACTCACAGCTCAGTTGGTTTTTGACAGTCAAATGTCTGCAGAAGACCAGATGAGGTTCTTTCTGCAATCTGGTTGCCCATTCAAAGTCAGGATTGTCTCTCCTTCCATGGCACTAAACCAGCCTTCAGAAGCTGTGTTTTAGTCCTTGTCTCCTTTACGACTTTGGTGCTCAGATCCCGTGTTCTGGCAGTTTTGTGCCCCTTATTCATGGAGCAGTCTCACCTATACGATCTAAGAATAATATTTATTCCATGTGCCTGAACAGTGCTTGCTTCCCCACCCCCCAATTTAAAAAAAAAATAATCTCATGCTGAACACCTCTCTTGAAATTCTCAAGGTTTTCGTTTTGGTTTTTTAGCTTTTTTCCCCCCCCTCTTTCTTCTGTCCATTATTCTTGTTCCTGTTAATACTTTGCATGTCTCTGAAGATGAAAAATATTCAGCCATTGTTTCAAGGTTCACTAGGACACTATTTAAAATGAAAAACAATAAAAATATTCAGAGATTTCAAAAAAAGAAAAATACTAGCATAACCCACCATAAGCAGTAAATCCATAACTGAAACATTAATCAGAAAAATGCATCCAAAAAATCAGAGGGCATAAACTCAGTTTTCTTTTCTCTTCCCTGATATATTTTGAGTCCATTTGACTACTTCCAGGAAATGCTGTTCTCACCCTTTCCTCTTCTTATATCATAAAGAACAGAATACGTAGGCTGGGCTGCAATCCTACAGCCCATGTTCTGCACCCCAAACTTCCACTGTGCTCAGAGAAATATCGATAGGAGTGATAGACAGGCGAGAACAGCAATTTATGTATGGAGACACACAGTCTCCTTTAAAACAAGACCTAATAATGTATTCATTTTCCCCTCAAGGGAAGACAGTTTGGTCAATGTTGACCCACTCCAGATTTGAACAAGTGCTTTGGAAGAGAAAAAGTGATGGAGCTCACAAGTCATCCTCTCAGCCTTTGACATTGAAAAGTTATTTGACTGGTTGGTTCCCTTCTTGAGCTTGCTGTCTGCTTAATTCTCTGTGCCTCTGGTTGAGGAAGGTGCATACAAGGGCAAGCCAGAGCAAGCCAGACAATACTCACAAGTATATGGGGCTGCACTTACCTTCTTGCACCCGCCCTTGCCTCGTGACATCTGCCAAAACCACACCATTCCTCAAGTATATCCTGACACGGTGAATGGACCAACACAACTTTAGAGAGTGATATCTTGTTCTTCTCAACCACTGAGCAAAGGACCAAGTCAATACCAGGCACCTTTGGCAGCTCCTGCTGAGATGGAGGTCTTATTCCATACACACATGTTGAGAGGCAGTTGACTCTCTGGCATTACCAGTAGACAATATAAACTCAGACACTTTTCCATGGTTGTGCTGCAGGTCAAAAAACGGCTCTGGAAACAAGCCTCGGTTTCCTTCCTTCTAAATCTGTGCTTTCCCCGGTGCCTGTCCTGAGGGAAAGAATTAACCTTCACAGGCCTGGTAATTACGTATGATGTGCAACTTGTATATCACATGTTATAAATAAGTGTTAATATCCACTTATTGTATTTCTTTCTGTAGATATGTGTTCATGTCCACACTCCCCATCTCTATACATGTTCTTATAAACCTCACATTAAAAGACCTGGAGTGTTAGAAAACCAAGCACTCATTAAAAATGAGCAAACATCAGAAGTGACGGTTTGTCTGCAACCATAATTTGATACAAAATCACACAGAATAGTTGAAGTTGGAAGGTGGAAGGAACCTCTGGGAATCATCTAGTCCAACCAACCTGCCAGAGTAGAAATAGCTAAAGCAGATTGCTCAAGGCCATGTCTACATGGGGTTTGAACATCTCCGAGGATGGAGACTCAACGTCTCTGATAAAACTGTTTCAGTATTTGACCACCCTTACAGTAAGAAGTTTCATTCTCCTCTCCTCTCCAGTTTCAGTGGTTTTCCTCCCACCCCCATCTAGTTACTTCCAAATACTTGAATTCTGTTGTATTTACCAATTTATTCTATACGATGCTATTCAGTTTTTGCAGTTGATTTGCAAAGTTTCACAGCCAGCATGCGGTTATTTCACCAGTATCACTAGTACGCCAGCAACACTGCCTGTCGTATATGCAGATTATAGAGCAGATTAATATTGCTATCAAAACATTTTTGTTGTATCTATGAACTGTGTGAAAAAAATTTAATTAAGTTACCTTAATTCACTAAAACTTAATTAAAAACTTGGGTGCTCATTGCCCAGAGCAAGTTAGCATGAAATTCAATTTGTGCTCATCTGTTTAAGACTGGCAGAGTGTAAGACAGTGCCTGAAACATTCCTTTCTAGTAAAGTCTACTGGTGCATGCCATTGTTTGTATTATGATTATTCTTTGTGTCCCGACAGCATCTGAAGGATACAGTGCCCCCCACCCCCAGCCCCGTAATAATATTCAGCACTTACTACAACATTAAAATATCTAAGTGTTGGTGTGCTCTAACTGTGCTGAATGCTTGAAGCAATACCTCAGGGACACACCTTCTTCTGAGTCCACACAAGTAACAGATGTCCAGGTGCAGATGTGTCCCTCATCTCAAAAAATTTTTCTCTGGCTTTGTCTACTACTGCTTCAGCGGCACTGCTGCGTTTAAGATGCTATTATTGAAGTCTTATTCCTGCTCTGTGACTCTGAATAGGTCAGATTCCTTCCCTCCCTCCACAAGAAGGCAGGCCTGAGAAGAACCTCTTCAGCCTCCAGATCCACAGACCTCCTCCAGTAGGACACACACATCATGTAATCTATTCTGGAAATGGATCAAGTTCCCTTTTGAAACAAGTTAGTTTCTCTTTTCATACAGTCCTCATTCATCCCCAGTTTATCCAGATCCTTGCACATTTTACAATGCATGTGTTAATGCCCCATCTTTCTTGCATCATTAGGAAAGTTGACACTGCATGAATTCAATCACCCTAATGAAAATCAGAAGCAAGAAATATGTGGTGCTTCTTTTATCAAGAAAGTAACCAGCTGGGTCTAGCATGCTCCAGGTGGTGGTAAAGCAAATGTATTTCACTGGATGGCAAACATATTTTTCACTGGCATCCTTGTCTAATTAGTCTTTCCTTTGAGTTTGAGAGTGTGATTAATCAGGTAAAAAGTTATTCTTCCATTAGCATTTCCATATTCCATTCACCAAAACACCCAAGTACAAACCCATGTAACATGTTGAAAAGTGCCAGAAATAGAAGAAAACAGATTTCAAGATCAAGAGCATGATGCTCAGTGATGCTGAGAACATAAATGAATAAATGAAAAGATGAATAAATGCATGAGTAAATGACTACAGTAAGATGTTTAGGTAAAGTGGTGAGAGAAATGACATAACTGTAAACTCATTAATTCTCTTCCTAACCAGCTCCTGCTACAAAGGGTGACCAATTTCCCAGTTCTTAATAGGTGATTAATTACATTTTAGCCTGCCTATGAAGCTATAATACCATTATAGATTCCCCTGGTATAACACAGTTTTGCTCTTTAGCTGGCAAGCGCAGCCTGAGGCTAAAATTTCTAGTTGTGTTAGGTCCCATAGGCCTAAAATTTTATTCAGAAATAAGGTCATAGAGTAAATAAAACACTGAATTGTGGAAGACAACGTAACACTTCATTCTTTCAATTCTTATGGTTCTTTTCCAGCAACTCCGTGGCATGACAAATTATTTGAATAGGTGTGTCAAATAAAGACTTACACATCACCTTTTTAAGTTTCATTATTTGAAATTACTCTTTTTATGAAACTTTCCAGACCTGATGGGACAAAAAGCCCCATCAAGCATTACTGAGGCCAGCTGGGAGGAGCTGCAGTTAGTCATTCACAAAATGTATTAAGAACAAAAACACGACAGCTCTAATTATTATAAATGGGTCATTAAATCCCTTTCAATTGCAATGTGAAATACAATCCCTGAATAACAAGCATCTCCTGGAAAAAAATCTCTTCTCTGAGGTTAAAAAAAAGATCCGTTCTGATCTGAATGTGATAGAAGGTGAAGTGCATTTTCCTAATGAATGCTAGTGTTGTTAAGGCATTAATAGCTAGTAATGGGAGGAGGACTGGGATGAGAGAAGAAATATTTATAGAAAAGGTAATCTGCAAAAACGAAAGACAGCATTGGATTGTCGTATTTCAGACCTAGATTTTACAGCATTAAAGCTCTCATGGGGAGGGATGAATAAGGTGACCTTAGAGAAATTTCCAGTAACTTTCTGAAAGTCGTTGCTTGGAGAGAAGGACTGCTCGTATACATTGCCAAGGGAGCTGGTGGAAGTCCCTTTCCTGAGTACCCTTGAGAAGACGTGACATTGTGCATACACATCAGCCCTTTCAAAACAACAAAGGAAAAGCAGCGCAAAAGGAAAAGAGCCCAAAGGGAAGAACTGAAGATACAAAAAGCAGTAATAATTCCCAAAATGCCATAATAGACCTTTTCTTTCAGCTATTCAGTTCCAAAATTCGAGCACTAGACTAACAAGAAGACAGAGAATGTGCGCTAGGGGTGAGAGCACAGGCCAGAGCTCTTATTTTAGTATGCAACTTACACAACATACTTCATGTGGACTAAGGAATCAGTTATACATTGGTTCATATTAGCTAATAATACATATTACCATTAAGTAGATTTTTCTGTAATAGGAAATATCTCAGGCCAAAATCTAGACCTCCTCGTCTATTACAGCAAGGTAAAAGAAATTTTCAAATTAAAGTACAGACATAGTGAGAGTTAATAAACAAAAGTTTGTATTCAAACCATTTTGACTGCAAGCAGTGGAAAAGCCATTTTCATATACAATTTAAATCTATATTAAATAACTCCCTTGGATTTACATGGCCTCATAAATACAGGGGCTTATTCTTCTTCCATGCATGTCTCTCTTCTGGACTGTTTGATTCCCTTAAAAGGGACAGAACAGAAACAGAAGAGCCATAGATAATTAATTCAGAAAAAGAGAACACCATGAAATGTTCCCTACACCTCTAAATGGAGGTCTGACAGAACAATAACTACCAATTCCTGGATCTGTTTGTATGTATGCCCTTGTAGTTACTGAATGCCTATGCCTATGGTGAGCAGTGGTCAATGAAATCACGAGCTTTGCAGCCTACACGTTTCTTATTGGATAAAGAATAACACATGACACATGCAGCCCCATGCCCAGTTCTGCCTTCCTGAGAAAAGCCGAAGTCCTTCACCACCATGTCAGCATCAGAAGCAGCACAATGCAAATTAGGGGACTTGTCACCAAAAACAGTAGTTGAATCATGCCTTGCTTATCTTCTCTCCAATCAGAGATGATCATAAGTAATAAAGCCACAAGCAAGTCGAGTCCATTCAAAAGCACCTTTTAAAAACGCAAAGGGAGAAATTCAATAAATGATCTGGACACTAATAAATATGGGACTTCATGAGAACTCCCAGCCAGCCAGCCTGCTGACACTACTGAAACACGATGCAGTTACACATCTATGTGAAACAATTTTTTATGACCTTGGAATAAAACCAACGTCTTATGACAGCAAGTCCAGCTCCCTTATATTCAGAGCTACAAGGTATCAGGGTCATTAAACAAATCAGATTGATTCTTCCCCATTTCTCCTTCTGAAAAGGTTTAATTCATCTGAAAGAAGCTTTCTGCCTGTTTCCAGCCAAAATGCATTTCTGGTCACTTTATAGCTGTTTGCTCTCTTGCCAACATTGTTCCCTATAAATACACTGGGAGGGCAAACACCTGGGTGGTAAAAGAACTATTTAAGTTAAAAGACAACCTCACCTCCAGCCATACTGTGTTTTACCTGTCTGAGCAAGCCAAGCTCTTCCAGTTCCTCCAGTTAAGAAAGGCTCTCTACTCCCATCAACACTGAAGTAACTCCTTTCTGCAAGTTGCACATGGAGTTCATTTGCATTCAGCATAAATGTAATTTCAGTGCTCTCTAATTCCCTCTATCTACTAGACTATCTCAGCAGATATACCCTGAGACACGTGTACCCTTTAATATCCTTTTCATGGTTTTGCCATCTTGGTATTTCATTGTTAACCTGCAAACAACTATGTTTTTCTCCTCATTCATTTCCAGCTGATGAGGTCTGCCACATTGCCAGAGCTCCTGTCTTCAGTCCTACATGACCTGGGCATTCTTCTGATTGTGTTTGGTCTTATTTCTCAGACTGCCATCTGTAAGTCACCCAACACCTACCTCACTCATGATAGACCCAACTCCTTTGCATGCAGAATGCACCATTGTTATAATAAGCTAACGTTATTCTCAAACCCCCAATTTTATGCCAAGTTATAAAATAAAATATTAAATAAGACTAGTTTAAAAATGTGTCTTTGAGGAACTCTGTTAGTAACCCCCACTGGTGTTGGTATTTCATTGTTGTTGGAACCAGTTGTTTACTTCTCCACAAGCTCTTTACGTACTGAACCCACCTCCATTTCTCCAGTTATAGTGCGAATTTACATTGAAGAACTGTAGAAAATGTTACACTGATGAAATTGAGTGCTTTCCCATACTGGTTCCTGGGTAGCCTAACACAATCCTCACTATACATCTTCCTTGGTTTCTACCTTATTATCACGCCTTAGTCACCTTTTCTCTGACATTTATTTAGAAACTGATATTCTATGAGATTAGACCATGCTCCTCTTCTTTAACTTCTTTATTGCTGTTCTTCAGGCATTTTAATTCAGGAAGAATCAAGTGAAGAAATAGGACAACTCTGAGTGTGAAACATGAAGTCTGCACTTCTTATTGTAAAAGCTTGAAAATAAGGTAGGGAATTCAGTCATTCAGATGACTAACAGGTACAGTACACGGAAGAAGAATAAAATTGTGAGGACCGGAAAAAATAGTGGGGTTTGGGTTGGGGTTTTTTAAATTATTTTTTGTCTCTTTTTGGGGGGGTGGGGAGGGGCGGGTTGTCTATTTTCTGTCTGCTTTCCCTAGGAAAAAAGGCTGAAGCCATTATGCTCTGTGTGACTATGAGCATGAAACTGTGTGTCTTAACTACCTGCCTGCCTAGAAAACCTCTGGAGGAGAGGTCCTAGCAGTCACTGCAACCTGGCCTCACTCTTACTAAAAGTTAAAGGATCCACTCCCCCTTACAAATCCACAGGAATCTAAGCTTTATTGTTCAGCTGCTCCTGAAACTAGTTATTTTGAGAAGTGATGAAGTTACAGTGCCATCACATTGCTGTGAGGCCATACTGAAAGATGCACTGAAACACCTCATTTAAGTGGAGAATGCTGTTCTTCATCTAAATCTAAATTTACTCCTGAGTGTCTTTGAGCTATGAGTTCATACCTCAGTGCTGTGAAGGACATCAGAAAAAGTCAGGCTAGCAATTACTTCCAAGTGAATAATTTATTTAACAAATTTAGATACTTCCTTTTTGTGAATTGTGCCCTGTGAGTACCAGAGAACACTGTTTTCTTTAATCCTTTATATTAAAAATTCTGCTGAATATTTTCTGCAAATAGTTTCTGATGTGAAAAATGAGGACACTCTTTCAACAGCCCAGTAATCACAGCAACCACGATTATCTCATGATCACCAGGTAACATTCCTCTTCTCTTTGTTGTATCCTTTGCTTGTTTCATTCCAAGTCTGCAAAGAGCAGAGATCTTCTCTTGTTTTATCTTCATGCACAGTTTAACACAATGGAGCTAAACACTCTACATCTCACTGTAATATGAATAATAATTCAGGCTATGATCTCTGTTG
The DNA here is from genome assembly GCF_963921805.1 of Phalacrocorax carbo. NCBI lineage: Eukaryota > Metazoa > Chordata > Aves > Suliformes > Phalacrocoracidae > Phalacrocorax > Phalacrocorax carbo. The sequence goes on along the minus strand of NC_087514.1, from coordinate 5,976,635 downwards.
TCAACACACATCAATCTCAGCTATTACAGCTCCTCTAAGACAGGCAGCAAAGCACCTCATGGTATCCTAATAACACTTCCATTAGACACAAGAATTCTAAAATCCCCACTTACTTCTGTGGAAGAAAAAGCCACGTATAGAGTGATTACTTTGGGGATCTGTTGTAATGCTTACACAGAGCAGCCATGCTTCCAGCCGTCTAACCTAGGTAATAATCAGGTCAGTGCAGGTCAATAGAGGGGACTAAACATCTCAGACGGGCAGTTCGGAGTCAGCTGTGGCTGACTCTCCAGTGATGCTTTCAGGACATTGCATGCTGTCAGTAGGACGGTGTAACATTCCCAGCTGGGAGTTCAGCTGCTGTGGGATGAGGACAGAGGACTGTTCATTCTGCATGAAAAATTCCTTTCATCCCTGCCCCAATCTACAGCATTAAGAGGGTTGAGGGGGTGGAACAAATAAACAATTGTCACGGGAAACCTAACAGTAAACCAGAATGAAAGTGGCAATCCACTAGGAAGCTTCCCTTTCCTACATGCTTTACTATACATTTCACTATATCTAGCAGGCATGCTGGGTCAGGTATAGTACTTGGAAGCTGTGAAGGCTCACAGATTATGGGAAGGGAGGAAATGTGTTTCTGGAAGCAAACTCTAAGTTGTTGGTAAGATTTATAGACCAGGACTCCAGAGGAGCATCCGCTGAACGATTCTCAGTGCCAACCCTAGACCTGACTAGAAGCAAAGTCCCAATGCCTTGCTGAAAGAAGCTGTGGGAAGAAGGGTAGAGATTTCCTAGGATCTGTAGGAAATCCTGGAAGGGGTGGAGCAAGCTCAACTACACAACAGAATCAACCTGTGGGCACCATAGGGAAGTCTTCATCTCAACATCATCCCTTCATTTGGGACAAAGCAACAGCACAGAAAAGATGCAGCTGGAGATCACAAACCTTTACTTTGAAGAGCAATTGAAGACACAAAGCCTCTCCTTCCTCAGCAAGATATAGCCGAGAAATGATTAAAATATAAGTAGTAAGCAACAAAGATCAGACAACAAAATAGAGACCTATTTAAGAAGCAGGCAGAAAAACTGACGTTCAGTCCCAGGCTAAATATGTTTGTGGTTCTTTGCAAATGCTAGAAATTTAACACATAACTTAGGAGAACTACAATGCCTCTTCTAAGTGCCAATACTGAGTTAAAAGAAACTTGGGGGAGAAATGTCATCCATGTAGCAATGTGTCAATATGCTTGTTCACTAGAAGGGCTGCCAAGGCAAACACAAAAGGGGAATGATCAGACAGAGGAAGTGAATTCAGCATTTCTTTTCCCGGTAACTGTATTGACTTCAGGTCCCACAAGTAGTAGTATTAATCCTTCTGAAGCTCCATCAGTGCCTCTGGAAAGCTGTAAGAAGCTGCTAATGAAGCACTCTCCTTGGTCTTTCTGCTGCATAAACAAGGGGCCTCATATGTCCAAGGCCTGGCTGCTTTCTCCAAATACTCCCAAACCAGGTCCTGTCTCCAGCACTCATGAACAGTAGAGTGGTAAGAAAATTATTTCTTGCTAGCCAGGACATGTATAATTCTGTTTTCACCAGAATGTGCCAGATGAAAACTCCAAAAAGTATAAATTACGGTTTTTGTAATTTGCTTTTTAACATGGAATTAGGCCCTCTTTCCTCTTTTCCTGTAGAAAGAGTCATTTTGGTAGTTGGTCCTGGCAGCTCCAGTCAGAACCACCTATATGGCTTTGTTCTATCCCACATAATTTCAGGAGCCACCAACGAAGTGCTACGCCTCACTTTGTATCAGCATAGTGACAGTGCTAATTGCAACCAGGCAGCCCAAACATCCTGCCACCATGGCGTGGAGAAGAGCCCATAGAGGTTGGAGGACTGACTCAGAGAAGCAGGGACAGAGGTAATTCTGTCTTCCCTGGAGGAGGATTATTGTTGCAGTCAGTTCCAGCCCATAAGGACATCTTCCCCACACGTCATGCAAACCGGTGGTCCCGCCAAAAGCTGCATGCACTGTTAATGACTACAGGAAACACATCAGAGAGCTTGAAGACATGGTTGTTGCTATGTGAGTCCAAAGAGCACATTTTAGCTGTCTTTTCCCTGCTTGATGAAAAGCAAGTTTGGGAATGATTTTAGGCAACCTCAGCCCTCTTTCTTCCAAGCTTCCCATCCATTCTTTTGACTTTGGCTCAGTACCCAAACTCTCCTCAAGTTCTACACACAGCTTGGGGGCCCACCCAAGGACAGGCAGATTGCATGAGTATAAAACCCAGTTCAAATTGATCTACAGGGTTGTTTTTTTCCGTGTGAAGAAAAGCATAGTAAGAGAAATACAAAAGCTCTACCATGAGCTAATGCTGTACCAGAGGCAAACATTACATGAGATATCTTCATCCTTTTGCATGTAATAAATATTCAAGCCACATGTCTTTAAGGCACTAGGCTAAAGTGCTTAACATTTGAGTACACATCATTGAAAAAGCAGGTTGGTACTTTAGTACTAACTCATTTCTATTTTTAGTCTTAACACAGCTATAACATCCCCAGAAGCCTGACCACCCTGCTGTGATTAAATATCATACTTGTACAGTGAACTGCTGCCTAGATTTTAGAGCAGGTATATTTATTTTAAATCTCTGATCAGCATAGTAAACCCTTATTTTCAGTCTAGGCTATTAAAACAGAAGAGCCATTCTTCTATTTCATATTTAACCATGCAAAGGAATTGTTAATGGTGATTTACATTTTTATTGGAATTAGCGGAAGGACTTATATAAAGTTAATTGGAAGTTTTCATGCCTGTCACATCACTGAAAGTTGCTGGGACAATGAGGAAAAGTAATTCTGAATTGCTAAAATATTGTGAGAGGGCAAAGAGGAGTCTTCTAAAGATTTAAGATCTGAAATAGCCAGACACGACAGACAGGTGATGAGCACTGGAAGGGATACAGGGGATTGGAAGAGTGCTCATGGCACTACCTGAAGTATTTTTATTTCTGAATATATATGTAAATGTTTTAAATATTGAAGTACTTATTTATTATTTTGTATTAAATTCTTAAAAACTTCTGTATAAGAACAAAGGCTCTTTGCATATATATAGCAGGGGATGGGTTGGTCAGAAAGAACATAGTCCAAGTAGGCAGGACAGAACATTTTTACAGAAAGAAGTACCATTATATACATTTTATAAGTGGGGGAAATGAAGCAGGATGGGGCAGACCTCCAGACAGAAGATCTTAAATTGAGGTGTTAAGATGCAGGTTACTAAATGTCAGCAAGGTACTCAAGCTCCCATTCCAGTTAATAGAGATCTAGACAATGCAGTCAGTGGAACTAGGTGCAACTCAGTGTTGTAGTGTGCTGAGGATTGCTCTCTAAGTTCGTTGACCAGTTCTTGCCCTATTCTGTTGCCTAGGCACAGTAATCCAATTTAGATGCTCTTTGGTACCCTCTCTGTTCTTCACTTTCCTCTCAAGAAGCTGAACAACCTCTTCCATCCCCTCTGTTCTATCTGACAGCCACATACAGATGTCTGAGATGCACCTCAAATATGTCTCAGATGGTACCAGATAACTGTGGTTAGACAACGGAGTCCTACTCCTCCGGTGACTATCACGGAGGTTTCAACAGACGCGTCATCTATATGGATGTCTTTATTTGGAAATGAATTCTACCATTAGGGTTTCATTTGTGGTTTTACATTTTGAAACTTGGTTTTTGTCACATTAAATATCACGCTGTACAGATCATCTCCAGGTTCATGTGTCCCACCGTGTTCTGGCTGTTCTCTAACCACCACCAGGCAATCAGAAGTCTCCTATCGGTCCTGCACCATGCTAGCCAGCCCTGCACAGAAGTCTTACATGCTCTGGGGGGCTTCAAGCAAGCAAAGGAATTATGCTGTGACTCAGTTATTCTGAGAACAAAGTTCAGCTGCCCAAACACAGCCTCTGGAGTCACTCTGGGCACTGTGGGTTATCCTGCAGCTGCTCCGGAACAGTGCAATTCCTCTGCCTGTCAGATTTGGTACAACACATTTCCTGACTGTAGTTACAGTCCGTCCATGCTCTCAACCCACAGTCATTTAACCACACCTGAATTTTACCAAAGACAAAATGTGATGAATTAAGAGGATGAACACAGACAGCTACCACATCTCCAATGACTTGCAATAATTCATTATGCAGTGTTAAGTCTGACCATCCTCATTTCCAAAACAATGAAGTGGTCCAGCCCAAATGGCTGCATCTCCTCAGCCTCTGCACTGAATCTGGCCCCATCCACTCTCCAGTTTAGCAGAAATCCTAAAACAGCAAGCTGTGAGAAAAAAAACTGTGTGGCTGGGAAATTCATGGCTATCACATCAGAGACTGTCTATGCAGTAAGCTGGGACTGGTGTACTCTCTGCTACCAATGAACTGAAAACTGAGCACACAGCTGGTGTGTATTATTGCAGCTCGTTACAGCCTAAAGCTTTTCCTTTTCTCTTCCATCTACTCCTCTTGTTTGTCTCAGACACCTTTTATTTCTCATCCATCGAGAAAAAGGCATCTCAGAGTAGGCACAACCATTTACTTTGTACAATTTGTACAATTGTCATGACTGCAGATGAGATGTCTGAACACTAGATCTCTTTATATATCAGCTATTACTGGTGGTTCCTCCAGACACTGTCCAACCACAAGTATCTTTATATTAATGCACACTGAGCAAAGTTTTAGGACAGGAAAAAGGACTTTAAACACCATTTCCCCCTCTTTGTAGTTGCTCTACCTAATCTGTCCTCCTTTGCTCTGAAAAATTTAAAATACAAGGCAGCTCCAGGACTGGAAGGAGGGTGACGTGTGAAGGGAGTCCTTTCCTCAGTCTGTTGCAGATGTTAAGGTCAAATGTATAACCCAGAATGTTAGGAGGAGTTGGGAGGCCAAAACAGTCCAGAAGGTAGTAAACCCCTCTGATTTTTCAGTTGCAAGATAGCAATCACAGTAAGATACTGGCCCAGTCATACTCGCTTGGCAGAAGCTTTTCCCCTAGTGTGTCTGCATTACGAGCAAATGGTTGGTAATGATTTGTGTGCATGCAACACTTCTAAGTAATTAAAACAAACCTCTTTCTGCTGCAGAATGCAAATGTGCCAACGAACTAACCCAACTAAGCCAACTTTGTCTAGGCTCAGTAAATTCACTGCAGTGAATATTCCCTTGGAATGGCCAATTGCAAGACAACAGCTCTAGGAAGTGGACATCCACTTCTTTAAAGACAAGTAACCCTCCTGACAAGATAGCACTCTGTGTCGCCTATTGTAGCTTGAGTGCTTGGAACGTGTGGCATACTAAGGAGTTTTATATTAATTTTATACATCAATTATTGCTTGCAGGGGAAATGGAAATAGTGGCATGAGTTGATGTGGCAGCAGAACTTCATACATTGCCGATCAACCTCTTTTTCTCTGAAATGACAAAATCCCAAAATTTTCTCCACTTGAAGAAACAGTGACATAGTTGAGGCATCACTTGCAATGATCAGGGCATGGTTTAGGAAGCATGGTAGCGTTCAGTTAATGGTTGGACTTGATGATCCTAGAGGTCTTTTCCAACCTTAATGAGTCCATGATTCTATGATTCTATCAGAACATGAAGTTTGTGTTTTTTCACAATTTGGTGAGAAAAGCCCACTTCTACCATGAGGGATTGTACCACTTCATCTGGGAACACGTATAGTTTGTGACAAGGTGAGGACAATGGCAGATGTTTTCTTTGTTGGCTTCTGCCATCTAACAGAAGAGGCAAACCACTGCTATTAGCATCTGCCTTGGGAGAGATTAACAGCTGGTATCATTTCAGCCATTGCCTAAAGATATCAGTAGTTCTTCCATTTGAGTAGTTTAGATAGTGTCAGTGTGGGTGGTAGAAAGACATACCATTTCACAGGTGAAGAGTATGAACCCTAGAATAAGTGAAAGGACAAAGGGTAGGGGTGTGTGCTCTTGTGTGACAGGTATTTTCAAAGTAACTTTGAACTGGCTTTCTGGTCACAGCTAAGAAAAGAACCCTCACAGACAGACAACTCCCCACAGAAATTAAATAGAAAGCTTTTATCTGCATGGCATGGCAGGAGCAACACAATGTTTAATGATCTTTGCTAAGAATCACTGGTTCCCTACATAAGAAAGAAGCATTTTCCTTTACCTTGGTATTTGCTATTGATCTTGCTCTTGTCTTTTTGCCCAATTTGGCATGCATTTGAAATTGTTCATTCACGTGTCTCACAAGATTTGATGTCTGTATGGTTTTGAGGAAACTGCAAATTGCTGTTGTAAGTGCATTTTGTGTATTATGGTAACTGCCTATAATATGCCAAAGGACAATATTAAAGGAAAATATCCTGCGCACAGTTGCAGGATTGTGCAGAAATCAGCACTCAGATTAGCATAAGAAGCATTTTATAGTAAATGTGATAGAGGTCAATTAGTTGGTCCAAAAATTAATTTCTTAAAATATATGTGTAAACTTCTATTTCTCCTAAGATCATGCAATGAAAAATTAGGTAGCAAAAGCTTTGTAACTTTAAGAAGCATTGACAGAAAATGAGGAGAGATTAATTTTCTTAACCTTAGATGAAACATTCACCTTTCAACTCTTCCAACACACATCTCTAGCAGGCATTCTCTGCTGAACATGCTGTCACTGTCAACTCATTTCTATTGCCAAGGAAATCACTTGCAAAAGTAATTTAAATGCCGAATAGTTATCAAGGTTATTATAAAACTACAGGAATTAAACTAAATCACTGTCCTTATTTTCCTCTCTGCAGCAAAAATTCTCACATCTCCCTCTATAGCTCCCATTTATTCACACATTTTCCCTTACATATGGCAAGATTTATTTCAACTAACTACAGCCATCGAAAGCTAGGCTTGGCTATCTAAGATTGCCTTTTAAGCTCATGCTATTTTCAACAGAGAAGGACTTAGAAAAAGATAACTCACTTCAGAAGATCATTCATCCCCTGGTTTTGTATGCTTCTGTTTTGGTGGGATGAATTGCCCTTTGAATTTGCTGATTCCTCTGTGTTGTCTACAGGGTGAACATAGAAGACTCTCTTAAACCATATATCAACCTCCTAAATGGTTAAGTGAGTTCTAATCTCTGGCTTTCTCTCTATTCAGGTCCCAACACTATGTGCTGCTTGGCTTATTTCCTCGTCTCTGCACCAATTATCTATCCACTTAGGAACTGATCTCCTGGGTAATCAGTTCCAGTCTTCAATCATCACAGGAAGTCATGTCATATCACCCCAGTCATCCATTCATCAAACTCCCTCTTAAAAGTAGTTATGTGATCTGTACCCGCTACTCCAAATGAACAGCTGACCTGCATTAATCTTCTTCCTCTAAGGCTTCTTCTAATTCCCTGCCTAACCATATTTATGATCAGTTTATACCCCATTTGTCCTTTAGCTTCTATCTCTTCCTCGAATTTACCTGCTTATAGATATTTATAAGCAATAATTACATCCTCTGCTAGCTTTCAGTTTGTTATTCTGAAGAAAGCAAGCTTTTAGTTCTTTTTTTTTTTGAGGTTGCTTCTCTATTCTTCCATTCTAGTAACCCTGTTGTTCTAATTTTAATACCTCTCTTGAATCATGCTGATGAGAGGGGTACAGGTCAGTTGCAATAGCATTAAAATTTCCCCCTTTATATGGAGAAAACCCACCTAAAACATCCCAGTGTGCTTTCTCCTGACAGCCTTGCTCTAGTGGGTCACAGCCATTGTGAGCCAGCTAATATGTCTGTATCTTTCCTCTCTTTTGTTTTCTGCTGAGAAGACTTTGTCTTATAACAGACCTTCAGAACTTCTAAACCTTCCTCCAAATTTCATCCTATGGCAGTTTTCCCAGTCTTCGTGGCCAGAAATTCCTTTTGTATGTTAATCCAATACTCCTCTACCTTGATAACGAATCCCAATTTTTTTGTCATCACTTACTTCTGCCGATATGGTCTTATTTTTGTGCCAGTATCCTTAGTGAAAACAATAGATGACATGAGCTGCAAGAATTAGCTTTGAATAACTACAGAAATAATCTTCCTAGTCTGATGATTCTCTTATAATTATAAGCAGTTCTCAGAATCCATTTCAGTAATTTCCTAGACATTTTCGTTCCTTTACAAATCTTTGTCTCCTCCGTCTTTATAGTTTTCTACACAGAATTATCAAACGTCTTACCGAGGGCTGAGGAGGTTCACTTCTGGAATGAATGTGGCCTTTAAGAGTACCAAACCATGTTTACTTTAGAAATAAATTCATAGAAATGTTTTTGCAAAATTCTAAGTTAATTATATACTGAATTTTTAGGATGTGAACTTTAATGTGGAGCCTATAGCTACCTAGAAAGGGTATCTGGGGTTTTTAACTGACATACTACATGAAAGAGTTCGTATATACAACATACAAACTCTGATCTCTGGTGACCAGAACAAGACAGAACAAATAAATTTTTTACTAGTTACCTAAAAGAAGATTGGATATATATCTTTTGGAGGCAAATAATAACAGTCTGCCAATCTAAATACCACACTTGCCCTCACACTTCCCTTAGTTTTACCAAAAGACTTCCTGAACAAAAAGAACTACCTTAACTTTATTTATTCATAATCCTACTATTGCCTCCTTTTATCATCAGTCAGTTGACTCTAAATTCCACTAATTTTAACATCTCTTGAACAATTTAAATTTCATATTTCTCTTGTTAATTTTAAATTATAAAAACTGAGACAATCCATTCAGGCATTTTCTATAGAAGAGCTGACTGCCTTCTTTGCATTTTGGACAAACGTTGCTGAGCTCTTCCATTCAAAAATAAGCTGTATAGGGAATCTAGTCTTGTTAACAACTTTATACCAGCACTAAATCTGTCCCAGTTGGCCTACAGAAAATAAAGTATCACATAATCACAGGGTAATTTGGGTTGGAATCCAACCTCCTGCTCAAAGGTAGTTAGACTAGACCAGGCTGCTCAGAGCCATGTCCAGTCAAGTTTTGAGTGTCTTCAAGGATCCTTTAGCTATCTTGGACATGGAGTCTGTGAGATGCCCTATTCACTGGACCTCAAATAAAAGCATTGCCATTAGCTAACAAAGAAAAAAAAAACAAAAAAACCCCAAACCCAAAATATTTGTAGAAATTTAGAGAATGCTAGGACAGAGAATGCTCCATCTAGGTGTCTGCCTGAATATGACAAATGTATATGTACATATCACACACGTCATGTGTTGTGGTTTAATCCAGCAGGCAGCTGAACACCACCCAGCCATTCACTCACCTCACCCACCCCCAGTGTGATGAGGGACAGAATTAGGAAAAAAAAAGTAAAATTCATAGGTTGAGATAAAGGCAGTTTAATAGGACAGAAAAGGAAGGGAATTATGATTATGATGATGATGATAATAATAAAAAAGATAAAAGAATACACAAAACGAGACATGCAAAATGCATTTGATCACCATCCACCAACCGATGTCCATCCCATCCCGAGCAGTAGTTGCCGCCGCTCGCCAACTCCCCCCAGTTTATATACTGAGCAGGACATCGTATGGTATGGAATATCCCCTTGGCCAGTTGGGGTCAGCTGTCCTGGCTGCGTCCCCTCCCCTCCCGGCTTCTTGTGCGCCTCCAGCCTCCTCACTGGCCGGGCAGTGTGAGAAGCTGAAAAGTCCTCAACTGGTGTAAGCACTGCTCAGCAACAACTAAAACATCAGCGTGTTATCAACATTATTGTCATGCTAAATCCAAACCACAGCCCTACACCATCTACTAGGAAGAAAATTAGCTCTATCCCAGATGAAACCAGGACATGTATATATGTATACAAAAATTTCAGAAAAAGAGAGAATTCAGTGCCATACACGAGGAAGAAAAAACTGAATCAGTGCTAATCTGCATCTAAAGCATATTTTAGATAAGTGGAATTTGACTGAGTTAAAGCAGATATGCCACAGAAAACACTTCCTAAATGTGCATGCACCAGAACCATGAAACTCTCTCCCTTGTGCTGCATTAAGTATGGGCTTTTTTATGATCTATCATTTTTTTAAGTCTTCATTTTACCTTTCATTAAACATTACAAATTGTGTCTCATCAGAAAGCATTGTTTTTCATGGCAACATTTCAAACTCAGTGACTGAGGAGACTTTATTCTGCATCTGAATAGGATCTCCATTTTTCTCTTAATGAAATATTTTTTGTAGTGCGAGTGCATAAACAAATAAGAAAGTGAGTGGGCAAAGATGCTTAAGGTGCTTTCATAGGAACAAGCTTAATTAATATCCATCTTTCAAGAGCAGCAGTTTGGAATCTGTGCAACTGTTTTATTTGAAAACATTAAGAAGAAGCTACAGGGCAATTAGCAAGACCTTGGTTCTGGAAAGCTAGTTTGAAGTCTATTGCATCAGTTTGAAATTGAGCCTTCCATCAATTACTTCTCTGATGCAGCTGTTCAAGTGGAAGTTCATCAAAGTTTTAGCAGGAAGAGAAACATGGCTATACAACTCAAGTCAGAAGATGAGTGGTTCACTAAATTTTGGCTGACCCTTGGGAGTTATTAAATCATAGTATCTCCATGTGTTGGACTTGGGACTCAAGTCTTACCCTTACATCAGACAAGTCATAAAATTGCCCAGTTTTGCAACAACAGCAACAATGAAAAAAAAAAAAGAAACAAAATCCCAAACCAGGTACAAAATCTGTCTGCTCAGCTTAAAGCTGACAGTTCCACATACCCCTGCTGTGTCTAGATGTACTGTCTTTTAAGTGTTTTGCCTTCCTCATGTGAGCAGACAGAGTAAGGAGGAGGGTGTCTACAGTTTCTGCCATGATTATAATCTTGACTGAGACTGAGCTGAGTCCTGCTGTGGCTAATACAAACTGCTGTGGCTTTCTCCTGCATATCTCAACCTGACTGTTAACAGCCCTACAGGCCACATCTATCTCCTATATAATTTCTAGTCCAAAGAAACTAGTTTGAAAAGGAGGCATTTTTTTCTTTGTTTTGCAGAGTTTCTCTGCTGTCAGCATCTGATTCAACTGTCACACATTCCTCTCTCTTAATAGGAAGGGTTTCTTTGGGTAACTTTAAGTCCCATTTTTTCAATATGCTATGGTGAAGGAGACTCATTAGTTCGCCAAAGAGCAGCTTTGACTGCGTTGTGGTCCTTAGCTTTTCTCTCCAAGCGCTGTTCATCATCAAGAACAGTCATTCCACAGAATTATTAGTTTCTGTTATATATAAGCTATTTCTACTTGGCATCAGAATATCTAAAATTTTTTTCAGTAACTAAAAATTTAACTGATCAAATGAAAACACTAAGACATTACAATTATTTGAAAAGAATAACCAAAGACGCCTATAAAATCTGGGCTGTACCAAACAAATCATGATGCAGAATGACTTCAAAGATATGACCGCATTAGCTTAAATAGGAAGAAAATATTTTCAAGCTTATTTACTCGTACTTTTTAACAAACTTGGCAGTAAATCCAATTTTAACAATAACTAACTGCACAGTCATTAATCCTGGAACTTAAGCCAAATGTAGTCTTCCATACTGAGGACATCTGTGATTGTCTCCTTTGGATTTTGTTCTCTGTGCATCTTATATAAGCGTAGCAGAAATCTTCCAACTCAGATTCTTTTGTTTTGTTTACAGCACATAAAAAAGCAGGCTTGGAAACCTGTCAACTAAAGTTTAGAGGGAATAGAGAAGGGGAAAAAAAAATTTAAAAATAGTTCTGATTAATTTGTTTCACTGGAAAAAAAAAAGAATAGAAAAAAGAATAATCATTGTAGTCTTCATTTGTACATACATAAAAGAGAAGACAGAAACATGCAGAATGTAGTCAGAGTAAAAAAGCACCTGACAAGGATTTGGTTATTGTTGGATGCTGAGGTTTGCTCAAGGCAATAGGAGTCTCTATTCTCTGCTTCTTGTGGTTAAAAGAAGCCCTTTCCCAAAATCCTGCTTCTTCCCAAATGTTACACAAATCCTTTTCCACTTCCAAGGAAACCAGCCCCAGCTCACAACTCCCTTGAATACAACCCAGATCCTCGGTTATGTATGTCAGAACATACTGATCTATTTGGATATTTTAGCTCTAAAAAAGAAGAGCATCCTCTGATTTGACGCTGCCTCACCTTGCCCTCATCACGCTTGGCTTAATGGTGAAGCAAAGGAATATTTTTAGGTACTGAGGAAATGAATAGTGAAAGAACATGCAAGATTTCCACACTATTCCTTCCTGAGTTAATGCATAGATCAACATTTCCCACTTACACTTCTGCTTTTATATCGTCTGTTTACCAGAGTATATATAGTTATTGCCACTGAAAAAAAGCGCGAGGCATCTAACTTCAAACAGTACCCTTAAATGGTGCTGACAGTGTACTTTACTTGCAAGAACCACAAAGCGGAAGAAATAAAAAGAGCTGTTGAAAGACTAGCTAAAGAGGTTCAGGTACTTGCTATAATCATTTTGCAGCTGGAGATAAGCCTGAAAGAACATTAAAGTTTCACAGCAGAGATGCGATGTGGAGTTGATCAGGTCAAAAGGTTAAAAATGTTTTTTTGCTTATGCTGCTTGAGAGTAGATTGTGAGATATATATAAATCATTCATATTCTATTAAAATAGAGCTTTGATTCACTTTTTGAGAATTTCAACAGATTACCATACCAAAGCACCCATTTTTGTCCAGCTCCCACTCTTCAGCTATCCGTCTTTACTTTATTTTGTCCTCTTCAACATGATCTCCGCATCATTTCTGAAAGCTCAGCACTTTGCAGCTCTCATTTTCTGGCACTATCATTTCTTTCTTCTTTTCAAATAACTGTCAAAACATACTCCTTCACTTCTGAAAGCCTTTCCCTTTTTTGTGATAAAAATTGTACAGAAACTCTTTTTGGTAAAAGAGTGCAAAAGCACTGCATAAACCAGATCCTTTTAATAATTGAATAATTTTTATATTCACCAAAAAAATATGTTTGGTGTTCCAGATTATTTGCCCTATGAAATTATAATGTCAAAAGCATTAATGTAATTTATCAATGAAAATTAACAAAACTAGGTTACATCATGGTAAGCTCTAAAAAAAGCTGATAATTTGGAATATTGACAAAACGTATTTTAGACTGAGTTAGATTGGGAATTAATAACTTCGAGAAGGTACCATTTTAAAGATATTCAGAGCATGTTGTTGGACAGTCAGGAACCTGGTTCCAGTTCTGGTATTCTGGGAAAAAGTTCTCGGGGAAAAGTTGGACCTGGTCAGGCTAATCTTTAAATCATGTTATGCCTAACATAAGTCATCTGAGTAAAGACGCCCACATGTTTTACTGCTGTTCGACCTTGGATCTTCATGCACATTCACTTGTAAGGATTATACATTTCTGTGGTGTCATGTATTACAGTAATGAAAAATGCTAGTATTGTACATAATATGAATGCAGAGAAAAATTCTATTCCGTAAAGTGTCTGTCATTATTCATACTGAACATTGAAGTTATTTCTAGCGTGGGTCAGGCCTATCTTTTTAAATATTTTACTGCATATATTTGACTAAGTAAAATATTCATGAATATATTTCAGAATAATTGAATCTAATTTAGATTCTACTTTAGAGCTCTTCTATTCAACAGGTCTCACTCTTCATATTCTGCATACTTGTGAATTGGAGAACTGTTTCCTGCTCTGGAAAACATTTCTGAATGTTAAGCAGATTGTACCAAAGAAGTACTACTCATTATTTTCTTATGAATGTATCTCAGGCATCCAAGCAGGATGCAAAAAAAAACCAGGCCACGTGAGCTAACACATATGATGAATAGTGATGATTTGAAGTGAACAGTTTGCAAACAGAGCACAGATTGAAAAGTTTTCATCAACGGTATTTAGCAAAAGCTTATAAATAACACAGATATTCATGAAAGTCAGGAAACATTTCTGAATTAAAATGAGACTTAAACACACGAAGGTTTGGGGCTGGCACCTCCTCCTTAACTGGTTGTACCTTTAAACCTGCTGGGTCTCTGTTTCTCAAGACGGTGTTCAGTGTAGTAGCTAAACGTAATAAATTCATGCCAAAGGTTGAATTTCTTTTTATGTATAATTTGTGGAAAGTGAGAGTGATTGTACAATGCAGGATACCCCCACTTCTGGTATCTACCACCACATTTCTTGTAATGGAAATCTTGTAATGGACTTTTTAAGCCCCAACAAAAGGAAACAAATCAGAGGAGAGACCACTATGCATTACAGGTTCATGTAGCCTGGCTTTTCTCAGGCTACATGAACTTGGAGGCAATGCCAGGTCCCAGCCATGACGACACTGTTACAAGGAGCAATTCTGGGTACATACAAGTTTTCTCTAACTTTAGGGATTGCTCCATTGCTTGAAATAGACCACTAAGATTGAAATGAAAGCATGAATGAAGGCAAGCAGCAACCTGAGATACCACAGGATGTAAGTGGTGGTATCTCTTTCACGTTTAATTCTGCAGCACTCGACCCCAGACCTGGTGCTGAGGAGGCAGGATCAGACCAATGCACCAACTCTACCATCACGGACACGCCGGGAAGCAATCGGGAACTGTCCAAAAGCTGCAACAAGCTGCTCATTTCAGCAGTTTGCCAGCTTGACTTTCATCTCAAGGTGAAAGCAATGAATTAGGCTCGCTCAGAACTGACTTCAGTTTTGTCTCACAACGATGTGAGGACTGATGTGACAACGGGAGCACTAGCAGTAAAATTGCTAAAGTGTTCAAGGATTTCTAAGGTTGTCAGAGCTTGCATCGAGAGCCCCAATTATTTCTATCTGTAAAGCTGATCAGAAAATCCTCCAATATTATCAATTGTGTGTACCTAAGCATTTGTTACTTTTTTTTCTTTTTTTTTTCTTTTTTTTTTTTTTAGCTTTTTTAAAAGTCTGATTCATCTCTGAGGCTGACACGGTATTCAAGTTGGATGAAATGAAGGAGTTCCCCGGGAAGATATGAATAACCCCCTCTGCCTTCTCTCATTGCACAAGATCAGCAACTATTTCTGCTGCTCCTCACTCAAAATGATGCCAGGAAATGATAATTCATCCATCCCTCCTCTGCAACGGGTATTTTATAGAAATAGAAAATGGGGCTCTCCTCAAACATTACAGTAAAGTAGACTGAACTGCCAATATGCATATCATGACTGGGAAGATCCCGTCAACCACAACAATACAGAAGTATTCAGCATTTTAGCCATCCTAATCTGCCTCCCTAAATTTCTGTTACATTTTCACCTGGATAAAATATTTGCTTATGCAATCCCTGCTATGTGAGAAGGAGATCACAAAGCAAAATCCCATCTCAAAGTTTTGTCTCAAATCTAACCAGCAGGAAAGTTGTTGACCTCACATGTGATGAACAGTACTTTATTACTCATTAATTTGTTCATAAAGGCAACAGACCACTCTAGAAAACCTCAAAGTTTTAATCAATGTACAGAATTTGCCTAAGGCAAGAGAAGGAGTCAGTGTCAAAGCTGGCATAAGAGCAAGGAAGGATATCTGTCAAAAAATGAGTAGAATTTTTTTTAACACAAATTTGCCATAAAAATTCTCCAAGCACTCAACAGGAAACTTTAAATGGCTTAATTTCTCTGCAGTCTGGGGCACAAATGGTACAACAAGGTTGCCATAAAATTGCCTTAATGCATTCTATAGACCTGGTTGTGGTCATGTCTCTCTGCATGAGAGCATGTTTATTTGCCTCAGGGCTTTTTATATTACTGTTGGCCTCATGTTCTTGAGGTTTCAAATCATTATTTATAAGACATTCTTCAATTTAAAATGAAAATTTACAGAGCAAATCATACACTTGATGAATACCTCCAGCTTCTAGAAGCACCTTCAAAATATGTGTGTGTGTGTTTATGTATGTGTATATATATATATATATATATATGAAAATTTCCATGTGGTAGGAATTAACCCAGCTTCTGCAAAACTGATTAATTTAAAATGCATAAAACATCACAGGAGCTCAGGAGAGAGCAAACTAATGAATGTGGTGTTATATGCTCAGCTTCATTCTTCATCAATATTTATTTGCTTTCTCTACCCCACCTCCTATGACTAAAAGACTTTTAAAAGTCTTTCTTCATTTTAAAGATGACTCTGAACCAAAGTCCCATTCCAAACAAGAATCTACCCCTCTCTTTCCTGCATCTACCTCCAGAGTGCAAAATATTTTCATGTCACTGCCCTTCATTGAATAGAGGCAACTCAGTGAAATGTCTGTTGGACACCTCCTAGTAATACCAATTTAGATCATACAGAGTGGCTGGAACAAATCAAATCTTCATTTATGGTGTGAAAAGATCCATCAGGAATTGTTTCTTTAATTTTGTTGCTATGGAAATACCTGAACTTCTCCCCCTGAATTAGCAGACTTCATACCACAATCATTTCTTTTATGTGTGGAAGCTTCTGATCTTCAACACCAGCAACCTGCCTAGACCTGTCCCCTCCTTCCCTCACCTACTTGGGGCATGGCCACCTCCATCTCTGCATTTAGAAATAAGACATCCTTCAGGCTAAGGTTGCACTGATACAACTGCAATCAGATGCTGCCGTTGCTGATGCTGTTTCATGCTAGCCTAACTGGATTTTCCATTTTTGCCATTGCAAGCACCACAGTGCTTTATGTGAGAAGAGGACCATGCACTTACAATGATACACATATCCCTGGAGCCCGCATGGCAACTTGCACTGTAATGATTGGCTTATTTTTTCATGTCGTTGTCTCTGCTTTTGGGCTCCACAGTGAAATTCCTTCTGTGACAGTTTTCCTACAAGACAGCACCAGTTAGAAGAGCAGGGTTTATATGCTCTGCCCCATCTGGGTTATGGCATTTGGTGGACTGAAGCTTTAGTTACGTTCCCCCCACACAGTTGCACAAGGTCTGCCAACTTCGATTCATGTGACCCAGTGCCCAGGGAGGACTTTAACATCCTGTTTCTCCCTCTTCTTCTGGGAGAACACCAGGAGCTTCCTAATCTGAGGACCTTGCAGCATAAGTCAGGCCCCAGACAGGATACATGACCAAAGAGACAGGAACTTTTCCAAGCAGCAATTAAATAACCCCTTTAGTCCACAAAACGATGTTTCCCTTATGTTTTGCTTATATTGCACTCCAGGATTTTTGCTGCTTATAGTTCCAGGATTGTAAAAAACTTTCTTGTCCTGGAAAAGGCTTCCCCAGCAGAGTGAAATCTTAGACTGAAAAAAATTTTCAGATCTTTCCCCATTCAGTGATCTGGAGCATTCAGCAATGTGGAACGTTAAAATTTGTCACCATTAGCAGAGGATTTATTAATTGACTTTTCTGACAAGGTTACCTAGTGGTTACAGCCACCTTGTAATGAAGGTGTCAGTTCTTACACTATGGAGAGTATGATAGACCCTTTTGAATGCCTGTTTCTGAATGAAGACAGACAGTTTGACAGACCTTCACTCCAAGTACCTTCAGGTTTATGAAAGTGATCATCCAGAATCCATCAAGGAACGAGCTCAACCTAAAGCTCTGGGATGCTGTCGCTGTGAATTAACCAAGTTGTCTCAAGCAAAACCACACCGTTTCCAGTGATATATCATGGAGAAGAAAATAGAGAGATTTCAACCCTGAAATAAACTGCAAAACTTCCCCTTGTTTCGTAGGTAAGCTTTTTGTCTGCAAGTTTTTCATCTTCTGTCCATCTTCAGAGGCTTACTAAGAAAAATTTAACAATAAAAAGGGTAAGTTTATCACTAAAAGGTAAGTTCTTTCCACTGTTAAAATATTAACTACTTAACTGACAACTGAAAAAAAGGCTAATTTCTCCCATAGCAGCTGCTGTACAGCAATCACTTTAAAGAGTTTGAAATACATCAAGAAAAAAAATGAAAGAAAGGAAGTTTAAAGTACTTTGAGTGAAAAAGTCAAATTACTTTTCTTCTAGGAGAACTCCCCTTTATTCCTCTCACATGCACAGAGATGCTTCAGATGGAAGTCTTTTATTTAACGAGTCCCTTGCTAGCACCAGCAATCTCTCTTAAAGCAAGAAAAGAATCAGTCCTCTCTGGGATTTTGGGTCAAGGGATTTTTATTTTTTTCAAATGATTCCTAAGAGTTCTTTTGATGAAAACAAAGGATTGAAAGGAAAAAAGTAAAAGAGAAGCCATGCAAACTTTTGTCTGATCCTCACGCCTGCACTTGTGGCTCAGCTTAGCCTGAAATCTGACTGTGATACCTTGATGTTCGTACTCCTGCTGGCACCAGGCTGTTTGGTTCTGGGTAACTTCCCAGGCACCTTGTGCCATTTTTGTCCTTGTATTGGATTACTTCCAAAGCCAGATGAGACAGAGCCTGGAAGTTGTCAGACACCTGTGAGCTGGAGCCCTTCTTCATGGATTTTCTTCCAAGTTACTAAGGCTGGTCACACCCCATTAGGTCCTCTGTCTGGTTTGTTTCTTGAGCATATCGAGAGCTTCCAGGTGATGCTTTACTCTTTCAAGGAGAAGGAAATGCCACCTTCTTTCCCAGCTAGGGCTCACAAATCTTCAGGCAATACTTAAAACCACAAGGATGTCAGTTTGGGCTGAGTTCCTTGTATGCTTTTTGAAGGTCAGAGTAGCACCTTGCTCCATCCATGGAGTCTCCAAGAGCCCCACAGAAAGCAACCATCTCAGGTATTCACATTGGGAGGGTTATACAGGAGCAAAAGTCCTCAGAGGGACTGAAATAGTTGATGCCCGGTCATTGCAATGCTGCAGCTGCAGGAGGAATTCACAAATGCCCTTCCTGATCAGAGCTGCTGTTGCAGGTTGGCATCATCCAAAGAGGACTTCCCAATCTAGAGTAAATGTATTTCACCCAGATCCTGGCTGTGTACGTCACCATCACTTTACAAGTGGAGAGGAGAGGCCAATGGGGCTGAGGGAGGAACCAAAGGGCACAGTCCCACTTTTCCTCTCATTCTTTCAGCTGCACGTAGAGCCTGCACTGCCACGCTACTCTCTTTCTCTGAGAAGTCAGTCTCTATAACCCGCTCTATAACCATTTTCCCCAAGAAAACATCACTGATATGTGCCTAGACAGGGCATTTCAGTGGTGATCGAACAGCCCCAGATGTTATTTTTATGATACAGAAGTTGTGTGATGGAGGAAGAACAAAAAAAAGCTGAGCCATTGAAAAGACAATTTTCTTCTTCTGAAGATGAAGCCTAGTGAGCATCCCTGTAATCACCAGTAGGAGAGCTTTTCCTCTAGTGTTCTGAAAAAGAGATGAACATGATATACTGGAGCCTCCAGCTCTCTTCACTCCACTTTGCATTTCCCTTCCAGCCCTGTAAAACAAGCCATTTATTCTCTAAGATCATCAAATTTTAATTCTTTTAATAATCAAATTACCAGCAAAATTAAATGTGACAGGTCCATTTCCAACCCTTTTAATGATCCTCCTATTTTGCCATCCACAGTTGCCCGCCTTTATCACTTTCTCCCTTGTGCCTTGGCTCTGACACCTACGAGCACCAAAGACTTTATTTATGTTAATTAACAAGGAAGTTTCCTTCCAAGTGAATAGCCAAATTATCTGACTCTTGATTTAATGGCAAAATCAGCTTTATATACTGTGATTTGCTGTTAAAAAAATATGTACCAAGTGAAAACTGCCCTTCAGAATGCTCAAGCAGACAGCAGTACCACTCCAAGTTGGAGTATTTCAGCTTTGGCTGATGTCCCACACTTGAAGCAGGTACTGCAGTTTTGCAGTTACCCATTTTATTTTCTCTTTATTCACAGATTTCCTCTGCAGCCCAGCCCTGCACATGCCTGGTATGATGATTGCTGTCTTTGTGGTATTGCTCATTCTTTATCTCTGGACAGCAACTTAAGAATGGACGCAGCTTGCCCCAGAGACTCTATGCAAAATGAAGCCGTGCTGTAGGTGGTGCAGTGTGTTTGGAACAAAGGCAGCAGAAGAAGGGAGTCACGCTGGATTTATAGAGGGAGATTTTACAGATTTAGCAAAGCTCGCCTCTCTCGTGGCCCAGGGTACTTTCTGGAGAAGCATGCTATCTGCATGCACGCTTCAGAGGACTAAAGGTGGGGGGAGGATCTGAACAGTCAAATGGGAGGCTCAGAAGTAGGTTGAAAGCTGAAGATACATATTTAAGGTCTCCACGAAAACTCAACATCACAACTCCGGGCACTGCAATTAAGTCAGCATGCACAGTTACTCATCCATTAGTCACCCACTGGCTTCTCCAGACACATCATGGCTGGAAGTCCTTCCATTCCCCTTATATAGGAAACTCCCCATTACTGATGTATGTGCAAGATGTTTCTGTTGCCTTCTACAGCTCAGCCTTATTAAACAACTCACCACTGGAACACTTTCCATTAGGTGGGCCAATGAAGATACAATGGGTTAGACCCATTTTTAGGACATAAGACCTTTCTCGTTCTCTGACACAAGTGTAACCCTGACATTTCCTTCTCATCCCTCCATGTCCCCAGCATAGCCAGCTGCTAGCACTGAACAACAGCTCATTGAATCATCTGTAGAAACAGCATCAATTAACATCAAAAACTGGAAGTAAAGGTCCTACCTAAATTAGGTAGGAGCATCGTGAAGGTCAATGTACATGACAATATGTATGCTCACTTCCCTCGTCTTCCACCTCAGGACCAAAGCTGTCCTGATGCACCTCCAGCACAGCATGAGAACTTCTCTGGTGATGAACGCTGGTCAGAGATCTGATACATTCACAACTGCTTTTCATGATGCTGTTACAGAGAGTATCATTTTTCCATTTCCCTTCGTCCACCTGTATTCCGTCATACATATATGGGAATTCCTATGAGGGTCAGTTCTGGAGCCATCATTGGTGGTAGGGAGTACAGGGACCATTACAGTGGAGACCACAGTAAGTACTTATCAGAGAAGGAGGGCTGCAAGAATACAGTGTGTGGCCCAGAAATCCCAGCACACACATCTACAATGCATATCAGGAATGGGTGGAAAAGGTAAAATATCAGAGATATGGTCTTCCTGAACATTTCTTGCTTAACTGACAGCTAGCATTACCTTCATCTATAACATCTGCCTAGCAACAACAGAGCTTCCAGCTTCTCCTAGTGGTAAATCTCAGTGCAAGCTGTGCTTTTCTGGGTATCTCACAGAAAGTTCATTGCCAGTGGACACAAAATGGGCATTAGCGATTCTGAACATTTTACCAACCTCTCTTAGAAGTGCTGCATAAGTCAAACAATGACCTGTTTAGCTGTGCGGTGCCCCTGAATGAGAAGAGCATCAACAAATTGGAGCATCAGTGCCTGGAATAACAGAATACCTTTTTAATTATTTATGATTTGAGCTTGCAAACTTGCTAGCCAGATGGATCTGCAACTGAACAAACCAAGGCTGACCTGAGGCTACAAGAACCTATGTCAGCACACTGCAGAGGTTTTACTGGAGATTGATTGCGTTATCTCATTGCCACATAATCACCCGGTTAATTTTTAAGACCTTTTTTTTAAAATTATTTTTAATTATATCACCTAATCCAGACACTCTCTGTTCACTTTCTCACCTGGTTCTGATATATCAGCTTTCAGAGTCCAAATCTTCTAATAACTTGCTGCAAGATATTAAGCTTTATTCTGTATTTTTGCTTCTGAGAAGAGCAGGTAGAATTTGCAAAGTCATAGGAGACAGATAGCAGACTGAAAAGACAAATGAGGAGCAATCTCCCTCTAACCAACTAGAATTGTACTTACAGCTTAGAAGATATAACAGGTTATTTCAAAGTTGCCTTACCAAAGGCTAATGGAGGGAGATCAATTTATGTTTATTTATTTAGTTATCTTTTAATAGAATATTAACTGGACTCCTTCCTGCAAAGCATATTTCTAACAAATTATTTTATGTATAGAAAGAAACAAATTTTAAAATATCCACTTTTCCTTTATTTTAACTTCTGAGACAGTATCTGAAGACAACATGTTATAAAAGACATTCTCTATCTAAGGTTCCAGGTATGGACTAAAGGGCTCATATCCTTCCTCATCAGTGTGTCACCTGATAAGTATGATGCTTTTTTTGCTCATGGCATCCTTCAAATAAATGATTTTATTTCAGCATTACTCTGTTTACTCTTACTCTGTTTATAAACGATATACTTTCATGTATATGTAATAAAAATTTCAGATGAGCAAGTATCAAATGATGAATGCAACACATTTATCTGACTTTCTGGGCAAATATCCTTCTTTATTCACAAATCCTGTTTTGCTTTCATGAATATGGTCATCAAAATGAAGTCCTTTTTAATCATTACTCACAAATATTGTGCATTATAAGACCATATTTTCATGTAAACTGAGATGTACTGGAAAACCTAAAATCAGTTCTGCTGCCAGATTCAAGATACAGAATCCCAGGTTTCCTTCTGTCTGGTAATCACTGGACCACAAGGGGTCCACAACTTCTTGTCTAGACATAGGCTAAGCCAGTTTGTTTCTGGTGAATTGTGACACATTAGTAAATTTTCAGGAACTTCAGCATTTTCTCTGACTTCAATTATCCAGTTTTCATCTCCTAAAACTCTCCTACTTGGAAATCCTCACCAAGTAGAATTTCCTCATACTTGCTTTCCATTCCCTAAAGTCTGTCTAAGCAGTCCTTATCAAGGTCAGTTTTAATTAGTGAACTGAAGATTGAACACTTCCATTAATGATCTAGAAGAGACAGCAAATATCATATTAATGCATTGGATTGATGATGCTAGAATGGAAGAGGACACACCCAAAGAAGAAGGAGAATTCAATGTTAAGGAGGACAAAGAAGTTATTTCTCTTCATCAAAAATATCCCTTTTTTCCTCCCTCAATCTTTCTTACGTTCTCTCTCAGTTTGATTTTCTAATTTGATAGCTCCTTGTTAAGCATACGTCACACTTCATGTTTTATCCCAAAATACAATATTTATAATCCTAAATCCTAAATCTGGGTTCAGCATGGGCTTTTTTGAGGACAGTGAAGCCAAAGGCATGTACTTGCTGTAACAAATAACCTCTTCTAGAGGGAGGTTAAAATGCATATTGGTGCAATATGGTAAAGCCACTTGTCTTGTTTTACCCCATCTTTTATGCAGGTGCAAGGAGATATAAGGCCTATATAGAAAAATAGGTCCAACCCAAAATTGCAAGATGAGTTGAAACCAAAGTTTTTGAGCTCTTCTTTCCTTTCCTGTCATGAACACATTCATACCAGTTTAAACCAGATGTAATATGTTATCAGTCTTGCCAGATGTAATAAGTTATCACACTTGTTTGTAGCTTTTCACATGGACCTTACAGTGAAGAAGATGATGCCCCAAACTGGAGAACAAAGAAAGAAGTCCAACATCCTTTGCGTATCACCAAAAGATACAACCAACCTTTTCCATGCACACACACTTGGAATGAAAAAGTACATGGAAAATACTGCTGCTCCTACATTTACCCCTGCCTGTATTGCTGTTTCAACACAAGGTTTCTATGCATCACTATCACAACTAATTCTTTTCTATCAAGCCAAAGAGAAAGAAGTAAGTTAACTCCTTACTCTTCAAAAGAGGGCATCTTTGAAGACCTCCTACACAACAGCGTACAGAGGAGGATGAAAGGAGTGTTTGACACTTATAAATGGATGTGCAAGAACTGGTCAGGATTTTCTTAATTGTATGCTTTACATAGTTACTATTCCACAAGCTTTTCCAGGTCTCAGCTGTCAGTCAATGAGTAAACAAAATGGTATCATATCAGGGTACAAGTGAGACAAAAGAGAAACATTACCAGATAACTAATTGTCTGGTGTGTAGGAAATTCACTATAAATGTGTATGAAGCTGCAATTTGCTGCTGTATTCAGGCTGAAATTCCAAAATACATCTTTTTCATATGTTCCCTTGAGAAAAAAAAATTAAAAGACTAGTTTGCAAAAGACTAGCGAAAAGAAAGCCAAGAGATCCTTGACACATTGTGAAGCATGTTTTTATCTTACAGTCAGGCCTTCATTTTCCTATTACCCTTCCCTCATCATAGTGCCTGAGTTTCAAAGGGGTCTTTTAGGCAACGTGTGCTGCAGGAGAGGAACATATATGATAACAACCAGTGCCTCAGCTGCCTCACTCCAGGTTTACGTTAATAGCTATGAGTTTGGAGATAAAAGCAGGTTTGATGTTCATACCTTCAAAAGGCTCCTTTTCATGTCAAAAGCAGAGCATCTGGGTGCTACACTAGTAAGTATTTCACAAATCAACCAAACAACAACAGCAGCCTTATAACTGAAGCTGTCCCACTTTTTCTCCCCATCCATCCCTCTTTGGTGTAGTTGGAATGGCTTTCTGGTAGCAGCATCACTGAGTATTTCAGAGGAACCCCAGTACTTCCACAGGATATCCACAGAACTTCCCTTTCATGCCTAGCTTAGACTCCCCCGCAGGTCCTCCTGGGAATATACCTGTGCATCTTACTTCAGTAAAAGCTGTTGCATAACTTGATAGTTTGAAAGATCTTTTCATTGATCCCAGATACTCCTCACTTATCCAGTTTCCTGCTCAAAACCATGACCGTGGTGTGTGCTCTGTCAGAATTCCTCTAATGACATGCCTGAAGATTTGTTGGCCCCTGCAGTACTCCCAGCTGGAGGTAAGTTTGATCTGCAATGAAAGGCAATAAGTGAAGAGTTCCACCTAGCTTTACCATAGGTGGTTGAATAAGGAAAGTAAAAATGCCACTGCAAAAGTGTTTCTAGTTTGTATTTTACTGGTTCATCACCTTAAACTCACAAGGGGAAGGTAGATTCTCATCTTATTTACACAAACAATAACCGGTGCAACACCACAGCTAACAGTGGAGTGGCTCATACACTGCCTGCAAGAAGAACCAAGCACACAGAATCTGTCCCACCACAAACATCTTAGACAGCAATACAACAGAAATCCTTGAGACACAGCAACACTATGTACTTCTCAGAGAAATGTTCCAAAAATCTATGAAGACAATTTGCCTTCAATGCACAATTCCTATATAAATGCACTCTCTCCCACTCCATTATTCTCAACTATAAGAAGTTTGGAATAAATATTTGCTGGGTTTTTTTTCATGTTGTTCGTGGTTTTGTTTTATTTCCATACATCTTTGATATTCTGGAACCTATGCTTATTCAATAAATACATCTGGCTGATGCCAGAAATGGGATAATAGAGCTTTCTGGAGAAAGACCATGACCATGTGGTATCCTAATAGTACCCCCAAAATGCACGTGTGGCTCCAGGGGCAGAAACAAATTTCTGTAATGCTCCTCCTGTTTCTGTGTTATAACCACCTCGTGCCTTGACTTACATCTAATTTGTGAGCTCTTACAGTTCAACCATTCAGGTCAGTGACTGTACAGCACCCTTCCTAATAGCTCCCTGATACAATTGAAGCACCTAAGATCTAACTCAGCATCAATATCCTCTCATTTTTTGCTAAGGTACAATATACATATAGCATTTGTACAACTAATAGCAAAAGGAGGCCTAGACACAATGTTTCAGTGGTATTTTAATCCAAATCCATAGAACAGTTTTGCATACTGCAGACCACTGAGCATATGCTTTTGCTGGAATGAAAACCAGAAAGGAGTATGTATCCCAAGCTCACAAGGGACAGAGATGAACAGCTAACATCAAGCATCAAAGGTTCATCCCAGGCTACACATGAATTATGGGGAATTTGAATTGACACTTTTATAGCCTTTTACAAATTTTGAAAAACCTTATGCCTGAAGATGATATTTTTCTGAGTTACACGCTTTTGAGCATTATGAGATGCAATCAAGACCTGGAAGCAAGAGTTAGTATTTTATGAACTTTTAATTTGATATTGTTGCTATTGTACTTTAAAATTATAAGCTCACCATAAATTAAAACAGCATCTTGTTTGCTAGCTGGCACAGAACCAAAGCTCAACACTTTCCAGCCTGAGTCTTCAGAGATTCACTTTTTTTCTGGATGCTAAAAGTCTTTATTCCCCTTTACAATTTTGATTTGCATTGGAAAGTTTAAATATGAGTTTTGATGTGCATCTGGGCAATACAGAGTCCCTGCATTTTTTGCTGTTCTGACATAAGATAGGGTTGTGGTTCATTTCATATTTAGTCTGTTTAGAAAGCACAGTCTGGCAACTGAGTCACAGTCCTGGGTGCCAGGTAGTAACCAGCTCTCCAGGGCAAGCACATACACTCCTCATCTTCCTAATGGCAATAAACGGGTCCAGTTTTTCCTATTCTACTATCCTTGCCTGTTTCAAGCTGTAAGAGAAGACTGACTTACACAAAAGTAGAAGGAGGAGGATGTTTGTCCACTTAATGCTTATACTGCCTTCCACCTTGTCCTTTGGAAACACTAGGGTGCTCCACTGACAGAAGAAAATTACTTAAAACCAGGGTGCCAAAACTTTAAAGAGAAGCACAGTCCAGATCATGAGTGTTACCCTTTTATTTTTCATTAGCATGTGAAATGTTGTAAAACTCAGAGTTTGTATGGAGAATAACATGACTGACTTTGCTGACAATGACCTCAGTCTTGAAAGTGATATATCTTGATCATTTTAAAGAACTGTTGTTTTTCCTCTCACATAACCACTTCCAGACCCTCATGCTACAGGACGTGGGAGTTTTACTTTATTTCTCCCATTTCCAGCATCCAGATAGCTCTTTTCTGCACTTTTTTTCACTCAACAATGGATGTCTTAAACAGAAATGCTGCTGCACCATTGCATGTGTGTACGAATCACTTAATTGAAATTCACAGTATTTAGGGAAATGGGTAAACTGGGTAATCATAACTGTCCTTTCTACCCTTAAAAACAGTGAGTGAAGAAGTTTGTGAACACCCAGTAAAATTCATAGTTGTGGCTGCTTTGGGGAGTAAAAATACTTTACCTGCAATATTGGAATAAACACTGAGTGCCTAATATTTCAAATATTCCTTTTCTCCAGCTCAGTACTAATGTTTCACACCTGTAGAGACGGGTAGGAGTTGAACATATTCGTGGATAATAAGCTCTTCAATTATGTAGACAAAAGTAATAAACAAGCATCTGTAGCTCGACCCAGAATCTGCAGCTAAGACCCAAAATTTCAGCGCAGAAAGACTGGAATAGCAATTGCAGAGGATTCTACAGTGCTTCTAGTAAAATCACAGTAAGCTTGAAACTATACCCTCTTGTTCTAACACAGAGAAAATCAGGGAGGTCCCCAGAAGTGTACTACGCAACAGGTCAGACTATCTGACTACAATGGTTCATTTGGATGTTTTAGTCCTGGAATCAGAGAGCCTGTAGTTGATATTGTATCTCCAAGCATAAGTTTAGCTCTTTGTACAACTACAGTGCATGATTAAATCAGAAATTCCAGTTCTGCTGCATGCAGCTGTGGTGCTAGAAGGGAAGAAAACTCAGCGTGTGAGATTAGAAGCATGGTAAGAGAAAAATGATGTGTTCTCAGCTACCAGGAATATCAATAACTGGAATTTACTCTGAATCTTTTGTTGATTATTTCACAACTTGAATCACTTTTTCCAAGAATACAAATATGAATGGGGAAAAATTAAGTTAGGACTCCTCTAGAAGCAGCACATTGTCCTGTTCTCTTTCTTTGGTAAATTGATCTGACTCCAATTTGCAGTTTCATATTTGGTATCTCTTTTTGTCCTGAAAGATAAAGCCAACCTAAATTATTGTTTGACAGAATTGCTACAATAGTAGCATGAATTTGTCTTCCACTGAGTACGAGGGACTGAAAAAATGAGCTGCCATTTACAGAAAGGATGTTACTTTATTTTAAATGCAAGTGATTATAATTGGTTATACTATGATGTTATTACTTCAACAGCAACCCTCTGAAGTGTTAGAATTCCTTTTTTCATCCAATTTGATTAATCTGTTGGAAGAGAAACTTATAGGAAACAGACTAACAGAATTAATAACTTAGATGTATTAGAAAGTTGGGGTTGTTCAGCTGGAAGAAGACGCTGGGAAGACTTTATAGCAGCCTTCCAGTACCTGAAGGTCACCTCCAAGAAAGCTGGAGAGGGACTTTTTACAAGGGCAGGTAGTACTAGGAAAAGGGGTAATGACTTTAAACTGAAAGAGGACAAATTTAGATTCAATATAAGGAAGAAATTCTTCACTATGAGGGTGGTGAGGCGCTGGAACAGGTTGCCCAGAGAAGTTGTGGATGTCCCATCCCCAGAAGTCTTCAAGGCCTGGCTGGATGGTGTTTTGAGCAACCTGGCCTAGTGAAAGGTGTCCCTGCCCATGGCAAGGGGGTTGGAACTAGATGATCTTTAAGGTCCATTCCAACCCAAACCATTTTATAATTCTATGATTCTATGAGTATATGAGTATATGATTATATGAGTATATGTTTAGTAGAACTGTTTTCACTTGTGGTATTCTTCAAGCAGTTCTAGGCATGGCTTACCAACATGGTCCCATAAAGGACAGAGAACATCAAGTTGTATGAAGCTTCAACTACACCTCAGGTAATCAGTGTCTCCAATGACAATAATTTCATGAGATCAATGTCAAGGTGGTACTCAAAATTTCTTTAAAATCCCTTCAGGCAGGAGAAATAAATGGCCTCTCTAACAAATGCTTTGAAACCACCATGGATGGAACATCTCTAAACATTGTTGTCCTCTCCAGCAGTGATAAGAAGATGATCACCAAACACCATCTAGACACACTGTGCACTCAATCTAACAGTTTTTGAGGTTATGTAGAGCCAGTGGCTTGTTAGAAGCTCAGCTATTGGTTCTCTTTAACTCCGTTTTTCAATCAGTGCAAAGTTCTTCTGAAAGAGGAAAAATTTCTCATTAGTGACAACAGCCAAAGCAGGACAAGTGGCATTTTCTGGCCTTTTGGCCTTCTTATTCATGTAGATGCACCAAACAGCTTCCAACTAATTTCAAAATATTTGTGAACAACTAATGATCCAAGAGCCTACTTTTGCAATCTTTGACTCCACGGAAAAATTAGCTGTATCACAATTTCAGTATCTTTGTGGTTGAAGCTAATGTGGTATTATGAAATGAAGACTGTTGTCTGTTTTGGGAAACTTCCAGATGACAATTGCTAGTGAGTAAGGGGTTTCAACAAGTTCCTTTCCAAACGGCACATTTTATGGTCCTTGGTTTCTGAATAGTTATAGAAGGCAGGAAGGAATTTTGTAGACTGAGAAAGATATCTCTATAAAATATTACTGGGTAGCTGATGTGCAAATCATTAATATAAAAGATTATGGTTATAGGAATGTAAAGCCTTTCAACTAGGATATGAAAAATTGCCAGAGAGTAGGATAGAGTTACAGAAAACTTTCCATCATCAAAGAGAAGCTCTTGTAGGTAAAATGATACAGAATATTGTTTGAAATTACATTAAATTATACTGAAATCTTTAAATCACTTTACTTTTACAATCACTTTATATCTTCTACTTTCAAATATGTAATTTCTGAAAGCACAGCTTTTTGGAAAAGAAGAGATTGCAAACTGAACAGGACTAAATTTTGAAAGACGTGATATGTGCAAATATTTCATTTTTACTGGTGGCAGCTGTTTAAGGAAGTGAAAGGCTGATCAACTCTGTAATGGAAATAAAGTAGTCATTGAATACACCTCAGTGCTGTGGCTGGAGGAGGCATAATGCAAAAGCATCTGAGTCCAAGGAGCCTTAAGTGGCCCCTGCTGTAAACGTGCAGTTAACCAAGCTGTATGAAATGGGGAGCTATTCATTCCTCTCATAATAGCAAGAGTTAAGTGGACCATAAGTGTGTTTATGTTTACAGAACTGTATCTTTCTCCTCCTGCAGAAATGATTGTTCCGGGTCCCCGTTGAGCTGCCCTGCATCTGATCACTGTCCTTTTTATTAGGACATTAACCTGCTGTTTCTACCATACTCACGCATGACTTGCTTCAGGGGTCAGGAAGGACCTGGTGTGAGCAAACCCTGGGCGTCCTCTTCACACCAAGAGGGAGTGCCTGAAGGGCAGAACGTAACCATCCTCCTTCAGCCTCCTTTAACACTGATACACAAAACAAAGTTAGCAAACCTCCAGACTAGACCCCAGAGTGAAGCTTTCCTACACAATAGATGTTTAAGATAAAACCTAAACACCAAGGCAGGGGCCAGATCTGAAGTCACTGGTACCTTTTGTGTGGACCTGAACTGACTTTCAATTAGGCCCTAATTGAAACATGAAATATTTGATCACAGTTTGTTAAATGTCTTTGAACTGATATTTGTCAGGCATTCCAGTTTTCTGAATTTTCCACTTGTCATTGTTTAAAAATTTTCATTTCTTTTTTGCCTGCTTGCCACAGAGAAAGATAATAAATGACTAGCCCTGGGGCAGGACCCCATAGTACACTGCATGCTGGGACTTCTACAATAAGTTTCTGCTCCAGGGATCATGGCAGTCACAGTGAGCTGTAGAGCTCATTGATGGCATGTCTCTCCCTCCTCTTATGCATTCCCTTGTATAGCCTTATCGACAGATATTTGGCACCCTCCACCATCTCCCCTTGTTCTGTACTAACAGACAGGGCTTTCCACCCTTACAAAGGTGCTTGTCATACTTGGCACCTGCTCAATACTGCCATGGACCAATCAGATTTACTCATTTTGGGATCTAATTAAATCCCTTACTGCCTTGTTGGATGGGTCATTGAGAAAAAGAAAAAAACAAAAAAAAAGAATGGAGACCAAAGTCCAGGCATTGGGGCACTTAAGCTCCATTTCAGCAAGTGTCTTGCAGTCTGACCCAGGGACACAGGAAGAAATCTGCCATTCTCTCAGCCTCATCCCCTGAACTAACAACAGAGGTGATCCCAAATCCCCTTTTAATGACTTTGAAGGCATGACCTAAAAATCTGTTGAACCGGTAGGAAGGCTCAATTTGATTTTTCATTGCTTTGGACTGGGCCCAAAGGCAGCATGGAATAGCTAGACGAAGATCAACCAAGAATAAAAGCCCAAAGACAAGGATAAAGCAGTTCCAGTATAATTCCCACTGAAGTATTGAATCAGTGTTGCTACGAGAAAAATAAGATGCAATCAGACACTTTGGAATAGCTGTCCTCTCCTTGTAATCATCACATAGATGGTTTTTTGGCAATGGCCAATTATGTTGACTTAGTTTGAACCATGTGCACAAAAGTTTATAGACACACTAATTCCGTATCTTCCAGAATTACTGTGGTGTTTGCAGTGTCTCCTCATACTCTGTAAATTTTAATCCTGTTCCTTTCCCAGCTTTCGGGTCTAGAAATCTATTATCAGCTTTTATGCATTTTCGTCAAAATGTACAATCTTATTTGAGTTTCCTTTTTTGGTTTTTAATTTTATTGCACCTCTCCATATTGTGTCATGAAGACCATTACTGTCCCTCTCTTAGAAAGTTACCTTAGACAATGTTTCCCTAACCTCCTCACAGTAGCTTTTCCTGTAACTGGATATTTCCATCTCCGTCACTTATTTTTAGAATTTAAAATTATTCACCCACTTTCCCCAGCAACCCTTTCACTCAGAGCCTTTCCTTCTCTCTACAATTCTGACTTCTGGAATACAATACCTCTTCTCATTGTGACAACCTAAACTCCCATTCCATAGACACCTCTTCCATGAGTCCTGTGTAAGCTCTCATTTCAGACCTTAGCTATGAATACTTTCCACCACTACTCTAAATTGGCCTATCTTTTACTTCATTTTTTAATACCAGTTGGCTTCCCTTAAGCCAGTAAAGTATTATGGGATATCATTTGTATAAAAGACGATTGTTTCTTTAAAGTTATGTCCAATTTTCTCTTGGTTCAGGATGGGGGTATTTTATGCCCAGGAGCTCATGATCTGAGGATGGATGTAGTTTAAAGGAGAGAAAGAGAACCAGGCACACAGCCAGTTTTAGCCTACTTTTGAGAGCAGTACTTTATGCCAAGTTTTTGGACCAACTCCCCATCAAAAATGAATAGGATCAGACTTTTCACTGTAGTGAATTTTAATGAGGTATATTTGCTACCAAAAAATAAATACTTGCTGCACCTAATATCTCGGTTAGAAAATCATCTACTTTGTCAGTCTTTGAAGCCTCTGCTAGGCAGACTATTGTAAGTAATATAGCATAAAGGAATTTTAAAGATGTGGGTGGAAGTTGGGCCATTTATATAGAGGGATATATGTGGTAGAGTTCACGGGCAACAGTGGGAGTTGTTGATCAACAGCCTGACAAAGCTAGAAGCATTGGCTGTCGTGGGGGTGAGGAGGACTCAGAGTCTGGCAATGGGGGAGAAGTAGGGAAGGGAAGTTATGCAGAGCTCTGAAGAGAGTGACAAGAAGGTTTAAGGTGATGCACTGTTGAATCAGGAGCCGGCAGCCATCTTCTTTTGAATGGGGTTGTATTGTACTTTCCATTTTCAGCAACGATTGTCATAGTTTATCCCTGCCACTGCAGTGCTATAGAAAGTTAAATATTGTTATCTAAACACAGAGGGAGGGAAGTTAGACAGGTTTAGAAATCCACTGTTATAAAACCAGCAGAAACTATGCTGGAGAGGGAGCCTAAAGGGGAGATTGTTCCAGCTCCCCAAAAGCCTCCTCCTGTCCCACCTGGATGCTTTCTCCCCAGCTTAAACAGAGCCATTATAGGGTTATATATCATCCCACTGCCTGCATCAAAAGGTTCATTTTGCTAGTGCTACATCATCATCTTCATGTCAGCTGTTTAGTAGTGCAGTGTATCAGCCAGATACATCATTGGAAGGGAGACGATTTGAGGATAATGTATGTAACAGATAATACAATCACAAAGCTGTTGGGGCTTAATTATGGGACGCAAGCAACCACTGCATCTGCACCACAACCACCAGGGAACATAGAGAAATGAATTATTTTCCATGTGCATGTCATATTGATGACTCTTTTCTATTGCCACTCGATACTGGCAGTAAATTACATTAGACAGAAGGGGATTTTTCCCATTTCAGTCCATGCTAACTGCAAGGTAATTTCAACACTCTGCATATTTACTGAGTAAACTTCAATCTGGCAGCTTTGAACACAGGAGAGAGGGGAGAGGAACAAAGGTTTTTTTAATGCTACTGGCTTCCTTGTGCAACAGACTGTTAAATCCTATTAGCAAAGTTTCCCCAGGAGTAGCTACAATAAGTGAGGGATGTGGTACTCTCAATTGCTCTGATGCTTAAATATCCAAACATTTGGTTTGAGGACAATGTTTTAACTTTTTTTGATAAAATCAGTGGGAAGACAAACTGTACTGCCTTTGGGGGCCTCTGAATCCACTCAGTCAGCCCAAACACTTCAGGAGAGTTTGGATGCTCTTGAGGTCTCAGAGCCTGATCCAAACATCAGAGATGTCAATGAACAGTGTCACCTGAGCAGGCTTTCAACAAAGCTCTCCACACTTGAGTTGCCTCATTATTTAACTTGCACAGAGGTGGCAAGTCACTGACACGGGGACAGCGGGTAAAGGGACACTCTCTTTGCAAACGGAATTATGATTCTAGCGTTTGTACATAAACAAAGAAAATCCAGTCTCATTTCTGATTGCTTTTGCAGAGCTGGCATACACCTATATTTTTCAGGACTTTGTATTTTGGAGGGCTTTTTACTTATAAACAAGGAGTCACAAAAGGAAACTCTTTTATTCAACTCTTATCTTGTTTCAAGCATGACCTGAGCTGTTCTGTTTTAGTACAGATTTAAATTCAACATTTTTCAAAGGAACATTTTTCGGCTTTAGTTCCATTTCAAGGGGAAAAAAAAACCCAAAGTGATTCAGTTTTGAAAAAGATTTCACACTGACAAATTCAGTTCAGCTTCAGCTCAAGAAAAAAATATGTCTTTAAACCAGGTTCTCATTTGGGTTCAAGCTGAAGTCAACTGTCTGCTTGTAAATTCCATTTTTCTTAGGAGGGAGGCCATCATAAACAGTAAATGAGAAAGCGCATAACAGTCACTCTAGACATAAAACTCCACTTCAGCATCGTAGGGACAGTAAAGGCTAACATACTCATTGAATTGGGGATATCAAAGCAGCTCTTAATTTTCCTGAAATTAAAAAGGCTCCCTTCTATAAAAATGAACACAAAAGAAAGACAAATTGAGCATGATTATTTTCCAGTAGCTATTAATTCAAAATAAGCATGACATCTAATGATGTTGTGTTGGAAGAGCTGAACTAAATTGCTTGAAAAGATGAAGTGCTGCTTACTGAGTCAGGTTTTATTTGGTGGTCTCTCATATTGTTACCAATTTAGCTTGACCTTGCTTAGTTAGAAGAGCTGCCAAAACTCACAGTTTGGCAGTGATGTTGCTGAAAGTGTTTGATAAATTCTGCTTCTTTTACCTTAGGATTTCTTATTTCCTGTAACTGATTGATCATTTCTACCAATGTGGCTAGCTTAAATATTAAATATTTTCCAGTAATGGATGCGATGGGAAAGAAAAGATCAAATACAGATTACCTGCAAATATAAAATAAACAGTAATCAAGCAAAGGCCTGAGAGAGAAAAGAGAGCAATGTTCTGCTGCGTTAAAAGAAACCTGTACAATTTACCCAAACTATATTTCACAGAATCATAAATGGTTTGGGTTAGAAGGGACCTTTAAAGATCATCTAGTCCAAACCCCCTGCCACGGGCAGGGACATCCTTCACTAGATGAGGATGCTCAAAGCCCCATCCAACCTGGTCTTAGGCACTTCCAATGATGGCGCATCCACAACTTCTCTGGGCAATCTGTTCCAGCGTCTCACCACCTTCATTGTAAAGAATTTCTTCCTTATCTCTAATCTAAACCTCTCCTCTCAGTAGTCTAAAACTGTTGTCCTGTCACTATAGGATTTGGCAAAAAGTTTCTCTCCCTCTTTCTTACAAGCTCCCTTTGTGTAATGAAAGGCCACAATAAGGTCTCCCCAGAGCCTTCTCTTCCCCAGGCTGAACATCCCCAACTTTCTCAACTTCTCTTCACAGGAGAGGTCTTCCATCCCTCTGATCATTTTCATGGCCCTCCCCTGGACCCATTCAAACAAGTCCATGTCTTTCTTGTGCTGGGGGCTCCAGAGCTCAATGTAATATTCCAGGCGGGGTCTCACACGAGTGGAGTCTCCCTTGACCTGCTGGCCACGCTTCTTTTGATGTAGCCCAGGACACAATTGGCTTTCTGGGCCGCAAGTGCACATTGCTGGTTGAATTTGTCATCCCCATGTCCTTCTCCACAGGGCTGCTCTCAATCCCTTCATCCCCCAGCCTGTATTGATATTGGGGATTGCCCCAGCCCAGGTGCAGGACCCTGCACTTGGCCTTGTTGAACTTCGTGGGGTTCTCATGGTCTCAATCCTCAAGCCTGTCAAGGTCCCTCTGGATGGCATCCCTTCCCTCAAATGTATCGACAGCACCACTCAGCTTGGTGTCATATGCAAATTTGCTAGGGGTGCACTGAATCACACTCTGTGATTGATGAAGATATTAAATAATATCGGTCCCAACACAGACCCCTGAGGGATACCACTCGCTATTGGTTTCCAGTTGGACACTGAGCCATTTACTATTTTGACATTGAGCCATGGTCGTTTCAGTGAAGCCACTGAGGCGAAGGGCTCTGGAGCAGAGGATTGAACCAGGGGACCGTTACTAAAGTGCAAAACTGCAAGGATGAGACTGCGAAGGCAAAAGCGGAGGGAGATAGGGGTACCCCAGCACACCCCACACAGAGAGGGAATGACTGAGCTCCTGACAAGTAGCAGCTCTGACTCAGCATGGGCCAGGACACAAGTGACAGCAGCCAAACCCCCTCACATAGAGGAGCAGCCCCCAGGGAGCGCGAGCGACCGGGAGTGCAGCCAACAGGGCATAGCGTGGCAGTTTGCACGGGCAGGGCACAGTCCCGCTCCTGGCTCTACAGGGTAACTCAGCTAGTGGTCATCGCCCCCAGGAGAGGACCCAGCTACGGTTTCCACTCACCCAAAAGCCATCGCCAGAAGGAATGTGGTGACACAGGCGGAGCCCCCACACAACCATGCAGCTGTCCAGGTCTCCGGCGGCAGGGCGGGCCTGAGCCTGGCACTCGTACCGGAGGGCAGCAGAGACCACAGCTGCTTGCGGTGTGACCGGGTGAATGATCTGCTCGGCCTGGTGGCAGAGCTGAGGGAGGGAGTGGAAAGGTTAAGGAGCATCAGGGAGTGTGAGAGGGAGATAGTTTGGTGGAGCCACACCCTACCATCCCTGGGGCCAACGCAGCGGGTGGAGGTTCCACAAGGAGCAGAGGATCCCCTACCCTCTCGCCATGAAGCAGATGGAGGGGACCTAAGAGACAGGTGGGAATGAAAACAGGTCTCTTCTCAGGGCAAATCCCCTCCTGGCCTCCCTCATCTTCCCAGCTGCCCTTACACACCAGGTATGGGGCTCTGGAACTTGGGGGCCAGACAAATGAGGATGTAGGTGAAGGTCCATCCAGGGGGTTGCCTAGGGAGAGGTGGTCAGCCCCACGCATTATGACTGCCTCTGTTAAGAAGAAAAGGAGGGTAATTGTCGTAGGCGATTCCCTTCTGAGGGGAACAGAGGGCCCAAGATGCCAACCAGACCCATCCCACAGGGAAGTCTGCTGCCTCCCTGGGGCGCGGGTCAGAGACGGTACTAGGAAACTCCCTGGTCTGGTAGGGCCCTCTGATTACTGCCCGCTCTAGGTTACGCAGGTGGGCAGTGATGAGGTTGCGGAGAGAAGTCCAAGAGCGATCAAAAGGGACTTCAGGGCACTGGGGCGACTGGTTGAAGGATCAGGAGCACAGGTAGTGTTTTCCTCACTCCTGTCAGTGGCAGGGAAGAATACTGAAAGGAACAGGAAAACTCACCTGGTTAACACGTGACTCAGAGGCTGGTGCCATCGGTGGAATTTTGGGGTTTTTTGATCATGGGGAGGTTTACACTGCACCAGGCCTGCTGGCAGCAGATGGAGTTCAGCTGTCTCAAAGAGGAAAAAGGATTCTTATTCATGAGTTGGCAGGGCTCATTGAAAGGGCTTTCAACTAGTTTGGAAGAGGGAAGGGGATATAGCCAGGCCCACCAGAGAGGAGTTTAGGGGTGGCATGCCAGGGTTGGGGGTGAAATCGATAGCCCAGCTCAAGTGCATCTACACCAATGCACACAGCATGGGCAACACACAGGAGGAGCTGGAAGCCATTGTGCAGCAGGATAGCTATGACTTAGTCGCCATCACAGAGACATGGTGAGATGACTGTCATGACTGGAGTGCTGCAATGGATGGCTATAAGCTCTTCAGAAGAGATAGGCAAGGAAGGAGAGGTGGTGGGCTGAGTCTGTATGTTAGGGAGTGTTTTGATTGTGTAGAGATCAACGATTGTGATGATAAGGTCAAGTTTTCATGGGTAAAGATGATGGGGAAGGCCAACAAGGCAGTTATCCTGCTGGCAGTCTGTTATAGAACAAACAACCAGGATGAAGAGGTAGATGAAGTGGCTGGCAGAAGTCTCACAATTGGTAGCCTTTGTTCTCATGGGGGACTTCAACTTACCAGACGTCTGCTGGAAATACAACACAGCAGAGAGGAAACAGTCTAGGCGTTTCCTGGAGTATGTGAAAGAGAACTTCCTGACACAGCTGGTAAGTGAGCCTACCAGGGGAGGCACCTCGCTTGACCTCCTGTTTACAAACAGAGAAGGAGTGGTGGGAGATGTGGCAGTCAGAGGCCATCTTCAGCTTAGCAACCACAATATGCCAGAGTTCTCAGTTCTTGGCAAAGTAAGGGGGGGAGGGGGTCAGGAAAACCACTACCATGGACTTCTGGAGGGCAGACTTTGGCCTGTTCAGGGTACTGGTTGGGAGAGTCCCTTGCGAGGCAGCCCTGAAGGGCAAAGGTGTCCAGGAAGACTGGGCATTCTTCAGGAAGGAAGTCTTAAAGGCACAGGATCAGGCTGTCCCCATGTGCCATAAGACAAACTGAGGGGGGAGACAACCAGCCTGGCTGCACAAGGAGCTTTTGCTGGGACTCAGGAAAAAAAGGAAAGTTTACCACTTTTGGAAGAAGGGACAGGCAACAGAAGAAGAGTACAGGGACCTTGTTAGGTCATGCAGAGAGAAAATTAGAAAGGCAAAAACCCAGCTAGAACTCAATCTGGCCACTGTTGGAAGGGATAACAAAAAATGCTGTTACAAATACATTAACAACAAAAAGAGAGCCAAAGAGAATCTCCATCCTCTATAGGATGCAGAGGGGAACATTACCACTGATGATGAGGAGAAGGCTGAGGTAGTTAATGCCTTCTTTGCCTCAGTCTTTAACTGTCAGACCAGTTGTCCCCAGGGTATTCAGTCCCTGAGGTGGAAGGCAGAAACAGGGAGTAGAACAAACCCCTCATAATCCACGAGGAAGCCGTTTATGACCTGCTGAGCCACCTGGGCACTCACAAGTCTATGGTGCCAGATGGGATCCACCCAAGAGTACTGATGGAGCTAGCAAAAGAGCTTGTCAAGTCACTCTGACCCACCTAGTGGATGAGGGAAAGGCTCTGGATGTTGTCTACCTGGACTTCATTAAAGACTTTGACACCATTGCCCACAGTATTCTCGTATGTTGGGCTCATAGCTTAGACAGGTGTGCTCTTCACTGGATAAATATCCGGCTGAATGGCTGAGCCCAGAAAGTTGTCATGAATGGAGCTAAATACAGTTGGCGGCCAGTCATGGGTGGGGTTCCCCAGGGCTCAGTGTTGGGGCCAGCCTTGTTTAATATCTTTATCCTTGATCTGGATGAGGGGATCAAGTGCACCCTCAGTAAGTTTGCAGATGACACCAAGTTGGGCGGGAGTGTGAATGTGATGGAGGGTAGCAAGGCTTTGCAGAGGAATCTGGACAGGCTGGATAGATGAGCTAAGGCCAACCATATGAGGTTTAGGAAGGCCAAGTGCCGGGTCCTGCCCTTGGATCACAACAACCCCATGCAACGCTACAGGCTTGGGGAAGAGTGATTAGAGAGCTGCCTGGCGGAAAAGGGCCTGTGGGTGTTGGTTGACAGCCGGCTGAACATGAGCCAGCAGTGTGCCCAGGTGGCCAAGAAGGCCAACAGCATCCTGGCTTGTATCAGCAATGGCGTGGCCAGCAGGAGCAGGGCAGTGATGGTGCCCCTGTTCTCAGCATTGGTGAGGCTGCACCTCAAATACTGTTTTCAGTTTTGGGTCCCTCACTACGAAAAGGACACTGAGGTGCTGGAGAATGTCCAGAGAAGGGCAATGAAGTTGGTGAAGGGTCTGGAGAGCAGGTCTTATGAGGAGCGGCTGAGGGAACTGGGGTTGTTTAGTCTGGAGAAGAGGAGGCTGAGGGGAGACCTTCTTGCTCTCTACAACTACCTGAAAGGAGGTTGTAGTGAGGTGGGTGTTGGTCTTTTCTTCAAAGTTACTAGTGATAGGACAAGAGGAAATGTCCTCAAGCTGCATCAGGTGAGGTTTAGATTGGATATTAGGAAAAATGTCTTTACTGAAAGTGTGGTCAGGCATGGGAACAGGCTGCCCTGAGAGGTGGTGGAGTCACCATCCCTGGAGGTGTTCAGAAAACATATAGGCATGGCACTCAGGGCATGGTTTAGAGGGGATGGTAGTGTTGGGTTGACAGTTGGATTTGATGATATTGGAGGTCTTTTCCAACCTTAATGATTCTATGATTCTATGATCCTATTCTATGATTTTATCACCATTTGGATACCACCATCCAGTAGTTTCTTTTACATCTAATAGTGCATGCATCAAACCCATATCTCTCCAATTCACAGATAAGAAACTTTTACTTCAATTCTACATGTTTGGTTCCTGCATCAATGATTCTTCTACCCTTGTTTGATTTTTGGTTCCCAGACTGGTAAATGACACAAACCAGGCATGTTCTTCCCATGACATCTATGCTATTTAAAATTTTCTGCTCACTGCTTACTCCATTCTGTTTCCTTCTTTAACAGAACAGGTTTCAATATATGTTCTGATGTTGCCTATTCCTTCTCCTTGCATCCTTACCTCTCTGTGGTTCATCATGGCTGAAAACCCCAGCGTGCATCAAGTCATCAAACAATAAAAATGAAACTGTGACAATATTTCTATATCCTGGGTTTTTCTGAGAAAACATAAATTAAGATTCAGCCTTTATCCTATCTTAGCCACTGAGTCTATGTGGCATGTCCACCTTGTGGTATGTTTCAAAGATGAGTTGATGGGTTATTTCTCTCAAATCTGATCAAAATTATACTTAGGTTCTCTAGTATATAGTCACAACCAAAATAACCACCTGCATGCTTTCATAAGTATTGTGATACTTATGTTTCCATGTATGGCACTTTTCTGTATTCTATAGAGCCTAGTACTGTGTTTGAGCCCCATTGCCCATTCAGAGTTTCCTTCACAGATTATATTACTCTTAGCTGCAAATAGTAAATTTTCTTTACAGTCTGCCAGGAGATCCATCTACTTGGGCACGTATACTCAAAAGACACCAGCATGTCTGAAGATAGGCGTGTGCAGAGAAGACCCTTCAGAAGAAAAGTAAATACATAATGTCTCCATTATATTTCACTTTTCTGAGTGATAGAAAAGGGCAAAGTTTGAACTTGAGCAGAATCCCAAGCACAAAATGAGTCTCTAGGGAAATGTTTGTCTCCAAAGACAAACAAGATCAAGACCCCAGTCAATGAAAGCATTTCCTAATACTAGAACTTTGCCAAAGGACTTCATCACAGCTGGGGGAGCTAAGCAAGTGGGCTGGAACAGAGTGAATCCCTTCAAGGTGAATAAATATACACAGTCATAAGGGCACCTTCATTTCCTACATTGTTGCTGTGTAAATTATGAATTACATCAGTACATACATCCTCTACTTTTACCATAATAGCTGTCTTGGTTTGAGTGTTTGCTAGAACCAAGCTACCCAGCGAGACCATCCCAAAGAGATCTGCAGAAACAGAAACAGGGCTGAATCCTTAACCCATACCAGATCAAGGGAAATCCAGAAGTCAGAGGTCCTTCACTAGGCTGTGTAGGCTGGGTCCCAACTTTGGTGAGACAATATAAGCCAGGGAATGGGACAACCAGTGCCAGAACTCCTCTGAATATTGTGGCAGTCCCTGTGTTTAAATAGGTATAATTCAAATGTGTCTTTGGATAGTCTTCAGTGTAGCCTGGAGACGTCGCTATTTTTTGTGTATGCCTCAGCTGAATTCTCATACTAGAAGACAGCAATAGTGAGAAAGAAAAACATCTGCACTGTAACCTGGCTGGCTGCCTTGTTACAGCCCTCAGGACTTTCTGAGCATTGCAACAGATCATCTTCTGGTGATTTTGTAACACTGGTAAATGCCCATCAAGGACATGCTTCAGACAGTGAAGGTCTAGTAAATTAAGGCAGATTTGAAACACAGTCTCTAGAGCTTACAGGTTAGTGCTTTTTATTTTAAAAACACATGATGCTTCATCACAGTCCTTCAATAACAGGCACACAAAGAAATCAAGCAAATCAAGCCCTAATGTGCTGGAATCATGCCAGTAATTAATCTGTTTAACTACTAGGACTGAAAGAACAGATGGGAAAATGCATCCCTTTTTACCTGAAATAGCAGTGTCGCATCTTCAGTTCACAAGTCTCTAATGGCTCTGTAATATTATTTTACAATTTAGTCATAACAGCTGTAACTCTAGTCACTGTAACTGACCTCTTCAATAATATGTGATGATTCATTATGCTTAAGTCCTTTTGATGTTTGGATCAAAAAAGAGAGAAAAGAGAAAGGGGAAGCAGAGACAGCTGTGACTTTTAAAGCTGGAGAAGAGAAGGCTTCTTATTAATGTATATAAGTACCTGAAAAGTGCAAAGAGGATGGAGCCAGGCTTTTTTTATTGGTGCCCAGTGCCAGACCAAGGGTCAATGGGCACAAACTGAAACACAGGAGGTTCCCTCTGAACAGGGAAAACACTTTTTTACTATGAGGGTGACCAAGCACTGGCACAGGTAGGCCAGGGAGGTTGTGGAGTCTCCATCCTTGAAGATATTCAAAAGCCATCTGGACTTTTGCTGTCCTGGGCATCTGGTTCTTAGTGACCCTGCCTGAGCAGGGAAGTTGGACCAGGTGACATCCGGAGGTACCTTCCAACATTTGTGATTCTGTGACAAAAGAGAGAAAGGGAAAAGGAGAAATAAAAGAGAGAAAAAGAAAAAGAGAGGAAATGAAGAGGAGGGAAGGAGGGAGGGAGAAAGGGAGGGAGGGGGGGAGGAAGGAAGGGAGGGAGGAAGGGAGGAAGGAAGGAAGGGAGGAAGGAAGGAAGGAAGGAAGGAAGGAAGGAAGGAAGGAAGGAAGGAAGGAAGGAAGGAAGGAAGGAAGGAAGGAAGGAAGGAAGGAAGGAAGGAAGGAAGGAAGGAAGGAAGGAAGGAAGGAAGGAAGGAAGGAAGGAAGGAAGGAAAATGAGAGAGGGAGAACAAGAGGGAGAGAAAGAGAATGAGAGAGAGACGAGAAAGAGAGAACGAAAAAGAGAGAAAGAGAGAGAGAAAGAAAGAGAGAAAGAGAGAAAGAGAGAAAGAGAGAAAGAGAGAAAGAGAGAAAGAGAGAAAGAAAGAAAGAA